>NW_005187576.1:271360-278324 GCF_000239375.1 Pundamilia nyererei | reverse complement strand
TGTATTTGTCCTGTGACGCAAGTTTTTCTATAAACAAAACACGAAGATAAGTCTGTTAAGCTCAGCTTAATACAAATAGAAGGTAGTGCATGCTTTTTCTGTCATGTACTAGTTTTTTTTCTAATGACATCAACCAGTCTTTGTTCCTCCTCAGTCCTCATCTCGCTCTCTTATAGAGATAAGTTACTTAATTTTGTAAAATGTAAATAGAAAATGATTTGCAAATCTCATGACTTCATATTTTATTAATAATAGAACATAGAAGACATCAAATGTTTCATAAAAGTAAGCATTACTAAAAAAGAAACAACTGGAGGATTTTATTAGGTAACTAACTAGGTTAACTGGTGACAGGCCAGTAACTTAACTGAGTAGAGCAGTGAGTTTCTCAGAAGTAAAAATGGACAGAGGTTCATTATTCTGCAGAAAACTGCATTGACAAATTCTAGAACAACTTTCACAATAATATTCATAATAATGTAAAAATGTGAAAGCTTTACCCAGTCTGTATTCAACATTTTTCTGTGCCGTCATGCTTTTTAAAGTCTGCCCCAGTTTTCTTCTTATTCACTTACTTATTATAATAATCTTATTCACCTTACATTTACCCTTGTTCTGTCCTTCATTCTAGGGCCACATTACTATTTAGTGCAGTTATGGCAGACAGTGCAGTTGATACTGGCCCAAGGACGTGCTGTAGTATGTTGTTGTTCCTAATAAACATTTACATGGTTTTATAAAACTCTATTTAAATATTCAAATATTTTTAGTTTACTACTTGTTGCAGCCCTCACATCAACACTCATAACACGGTTGAATGATGTTTCTCTTGTTCCTTCTTTACTTTTTTTTTTTTTGTCGTTTATTGGCCATTATAAATACTGGTACCAGTATATCAGCAAATACTACTGGTCAGGCTCTAGTTAAGCCATACATCTAGATAATAGAAATTGAAAAATTCCTGTTATTCAAGAAATTATGACCAGTATACCAAATGTACTCTTATACCAACCAGCAATATTGGAACATAATTTTTTTCATAATTTTTTTTTTTTAAAGAAAATAATAATCAGCGCTTTGTTCCTTCACTCTAGGCTAAAGTTAAAACCTTACCTTTGACTTATGCTTGTGTCTGCTATTGGACATCTTGCCTTCTGTTTGTATCAGCAGCAAGATGGAAATCGATCCCAGCTGTCACATCTTGTTTATCTTTTTCACTAAAGCTTTTTTGTGCATTAGAAAGATACGTCTGTATGTTATATCCACAGTCGCTGATGGCTGCAGCCTGACTCTACAAGCTTGCTTTAAACCGCCCACTAACTCATCTGTAGCTGTGAAGGTACACTGTTCGCAGCATCACAATGTCCCACTGATGCTAGATGTGTGAAGCTACACAATTTGTACCAAAGGACGGTATGGATTAGTAAAAAGTTCATTGTTTGATTCTCTCAATTCAGACATCTTTTTGAAGCAACCACTTTGTTTACATAAGAGCCATACATCAGTTTGTCCTTAGCAATTAAACCCAGATATTGATGCCACTGTTAGTCTGTGATTTCTTTGTCTTTTTGCCTTTCAGAGCACAAGGTTATTATTGTGGGCCTGGACAATGCTGGCAAGACCACAATTCTTTATCAGTTGTAAGTATCCAAATCTGACTTGTACAGTAAGCGTCTTTAGATTTCCTTTTTTTTTTTTTTTTTCTTCAAGTCATATAATGTATTAAAAATAGTCGTGGCTATTCTGTAAATGTTGCTTGTCAACAGAACCTAAAGATTGTTTTTATGTTAATAGTTCAATGAATGAGGTGGTACACACATCCCCAACAATTGGGAGCAATGTGGAGGAGATAGTCGTCAACAACACTCATTTTTTGATGTGGGACATTGGAGGCCAGGAGTCTCTTAGGTCATCGTGGAATACATACTACACAAACACAGAGGTATGAGATTATGTTCACTCTGACTAAATGAAAGAAAACTCTGAAAACTTCCCCTTACAGTGCTGTTATGTATGACTGTGCCTGTGGTTTGGCAGGGGTTGTTATTTAATTACTTGTCCATTATTTCTCCCTTTCTTCTACGACTAGTTTGTAATTGTGGTGGTTGACAGCACAGATAGAGAAAGGATCTCAGTAACCAAAGAAGAACTCTACAGAATGCTAGCACATGAAGTGAGTACCGTTTAAAAAGTGACAAAGATGCTTATAATTATAATGTCATTTTATTAGATATATTCAAATTAATATTAATGGATTGTTGTATGAAATAATGGAAACCCATGCAGCAGTCATTATTTATGAGGCTCTGTCACATGTCAGAATCTAGTAGAAATTAACTTGATCTCAAGGTGCTTCATTTTTAAATTTCAAATATTTCTGAAAATATACTTAAAGTGTGTAGCAATATTATTGTTTTCTGGTTCATTGTATGTACACTGAATATGAAATGTCTTTCTGAGTTGATGCTATCAGTCATTTTTCAGTAAATGAGATTTTGTCTGTACTGTTAACTCATCACAGTGTTAAAAATACACATAAAGCAAACAAATGTTTCCTTATCTTGGCTTCTCTGTTGATGTTTCTTCTCTGGCCTCCAGGACTTGAGAAAGGCAGGACTGTTGATCTTTGCCAATAAGCAGGATGTGAAAGGATGCATGTCTGTGGCTGAGATCTCCCAGAGCCTCCAGCTTACCTCCGTCAAAGACCACCAGTGGCACATCCAGGCCTGTTGTGCTCTCACAGGAGAGGGGTGAGGATATAAACTTGTTATATGAGAAACTTTAATTTACGTATGCATTAAATAATTATATAGTATTTGCTTTTATGCAGGGAAAATGTGATGAAGGGTCAGACTTACTAAGCAGGGCAAATTAACATGAAGCTAAAATCTCCAAATTGCACTGGAGGGAGTGGAAAGTTGTGAGGGTGATCTACTAACATTGCTCTCATTTATTAACAAAGAGGCAGCCTGTTCATTTGAGAAATGACTCTCCTTCTACCAAAAGCTGCACAAATTAGCCAGTCATAAACAAAGCAGACCCAATGAGGAAGCAAATAATGTACCAGCCACAGTATTACAAGCGCAGCTTTCATGCATGTGATTCTCTCCAGAAACAGCAATTCAGATCAATGAGAGTCAGCTAAAGTAGAATCAATATGTTTCTCTTCAGTTAGAAATAGCTGGGGGCTGTATGTGGATAAATCTGACAGCTCAGGAAGCCTAACAGTGTCTTTTTGGAGGACACAAAACATTATTTAGCTTCAAGCCTCGACCCATTTGTACGTTAACGAAGTTACTGTTTTGTGCATAAATGCACTCAGTGGTCCTTCTTTTTTCTATTTCCTTTTCCCTGCATGCTGTTTGACATGGCAGGTATTTATAAATTGCAGCAATAAGTCCCTTTAACTGCTGTATTCTGGCAAACGTATTAATATAGTGTGTCACAGATCTGATAATAGAAAGTTAAAGCCGAGCTGTAGCAGAACCGTGTATATGTACTACTGAAAAAACATGCAGAGGCTTTTGTGCACCCTAGAGCTTTCATCATGTTAATTATGGAAAGATCTCTGTGTACAAATTTGATGAAAGACTACAAACCCATCAGCCAACTGTATAAAATAAATTAGCTACCTATAATAATACACAAAACATCTGTTTTATCAAGATACCAGTATTATTGCGGAAATATGTAAGTGGCCTGTATTTGTATTGCGCTTTACTAGTCCCTAAGGACTCCAAAGCGCTTTACACATCCAGTCATCCACCCATTCACACGCACATTCAAACACTGGTGATGGCAAGCTACATTGTAGCCACAGCCACCCTGGGGCGCACTGACAGGCGAGGCTGCCGGACACTGGCGCCACCGGGCCCTCTGACCACCACCAGTAGGCAACAGGTGAAGTGTCTTGCCCAAGGACACAGCGACCGAGACTGTCTGAGCCGGGGCTCGAACCAGCAACCTTCCGATTACAAGACGAACTCCCAACTCTTGAGCCACGATCGCCACGATATGTGTGACTTGGCTGTAAAGATTTGGGATGGGGGCTTAATGATGACTTATAGGACAGAGCCAAAGCTTTGGCGCTGGTGCTCAGTTCTTTTCAGTTCATGCCAGTTATGCACTTGAATACTCCTAGCAACACCTACCACAGAGCCACATCAGGTGCAAAATAAGAGATGCTTATTAAGGGTGAAATTTAGCAGACTTAGTATTTTGTGATTACTTTAAATATTTTTTCATATTCTTTTACTAAATAACACCAGTAACAGGCCCAGAGTATTAGCAATTAGTTTCCCTTAAACTTTTGTTCTTGTACGGTATAAAATTTTTTATCTTAATGCTTTTCTCTTTGTTTTTCTCTCCCACTCTCTTCCACCAATGTCTTTCTTTCTTTTTTAACCTGTAGGTTGTGCCAGGGTCTTGAGTGGATGATGTCACGGCTGCGTGTGAGATGATGACTTTGAAAACGTTCATTAGGAGTGTGCCCCTTCTCTCTTATTTTTGCCTCCAGATATGAAAATGAGGATGGGGGTAAGGTCAGTTGATGGATGGCCCTCTCCTCTTCCTTGTGAAACTGACATGGACAGACCGCTGCCAGAACTTTATGTACTTCTGTAATAATTTATTTTACAAAAGTCATCTGAACTGAGAACAAAAAAAACATTACCTTTCCAGAAGGACGTTGAACAACAAAGAGACTCAAATTATTTAAAATGAAATTTCTGCACGGTTTTCCTTTGAACAAAACACAGAGGTCAGCAACGTATCTGCCTTGGAACTCTACATGGACTTATTCTTGAGCTACGTGTGAGTCTAGCCCATGGTGGCCTTGCAGTATTGCCGAACTGGCTGTGGTGGTTTTTAATTGCCTCTCTGTGTGAACAGTCCAGTATTCTCTTCAAACTTGGTGCCTGCAGCAGAATGTTCAAGCGATTATGGTTGATGACGACTGAAACATGCAGAGGGGAGGGTAGAATCACAGTGTGCCCTCTTCCTTTCAGTCCTTGTTAATAATCACTGAAATAAAGTCTTTTTATTTGTTTCAGGTGAATTGCATTGTGTCATGAATGAGTATTTCTTTCTGGCGACTCTTTTGAATCTGCTTTTTCCAGAGACATCTGTGAACCATATTGAATGCTGTGAGTGTGACTGGACGTTTTCTTTTTTTAGTCCTTTAGGGGGCAGAATGCGTCACACGAGCTTGTGGTCCCTGAAGCTTTTCAGGGACGATGACGAGCACCTACAGAAGTACAGTGAAGAGACAGCCAAAGTGTAGGAAGGCAGAGGGATTCAGAAAGAGAAGAAGGGACCAAGTATAAAATGTAGGCAGCACACAGTGCCTGATTAAGAGGAAAAGACACAGTTGTGTAAGGACTGCATGGCAGGGTTGTCACAACTGAAACAGAAAAATTAAAACCAACAGAAACCAAAGCCAGTCTATGTTATAGGGTTTCCATTCCTCTTCCATTGGTTTAATTTGACATCTGACCTCAACTGACTCCCAAATTTCTTGCCATGGTTTGACTTGATTATCTTTTTGGCTCGGACATTTAAATAAATGTTTGGATATCTGTAGCGCTGAGGTCACATTGAGGTGATTTAAAGCATTAGTCATTCCACGAGTTTGCAAATACTGCTATAACAAGTCCTGAAAGTGTCACCAGAAGTAGTATTTCCACTTTTTTCTAATTCACCCAGCTCTACACTTCTTCACTTGTTTTTATTCTAATCTGTTCTTCAAAAGAGACTAAATAGTCTTTCTTGGAGCGAAACCAAAGAGCAGTAAGATGCTTTTCTGTATGGTAAGTCTTGACCAATTTAATTGCAGTGAAGTCCAACATGGCCTGCACAATGGAAAGTATTTGCAAATGTAGTAAAATCTAAAAATAAACACAGACACTTCATATTCACTAGACACGAGCTGTACTTAGGAGTTAAACCCTTAGATCAGGTGAAGGAGTACAGCATGTGAAAAAGAATAACTTCTAACAATAATTTATATTCTTTGTTCCCGTAAATGTGTTTTATTTGTGAGCATGCTGTGATCTGCTGACCCGTGCTCTGTTGACTCTGAATTTTACTTTTACTCTTTATAGATTTAGACAGCACAATTTATCAACATGTAAGAAGATATTAAATCTACTGTCGTGGCAGATTTTACATTTATTTATCCCAGTGGTTTTCTAGCTTTTTCAGGGATGCCGCACTTTAGAAGCTGGTATATATATTTTTGGATATATAAATTCCTCTCCTGTCCTCTCATTGACTTACTGACGTCTTTCTCTGACTCTCAGATGTTTTTACCCCTCAGCCAATAGCTCATGCGGTATTATTGTCACTCTGCCAGGGGGGCAGGCAGCCTGGACACCCAAGTTTGTAAATGCAAGAACTTGAGAATGAGGCGACATAGGATTTTGAAATTCATACCATAGGTCCAGCTACTAAAAGTCCCTGTGAGTTTGAATCTCAATGACCTCAACCTCAAGGTCAGAAGTCAGCTTTTTTGAAAATAACATAGCATTTTCTAATTTACTCCATAGGCGCATCTACTAGGAAGTAGCACTGGTGGCCATCACAATTTTTTTTCTTCCCTGGGGGACGGCACTTTAAGCACAGTTGCTCTCTTTATGCTCACTATATGTTGAAGTTCCACAATCCCAACTTTATGTTCACCTGCACCTTGAATGAATAACAGGCATTATATTGTGTTGACAGTGTCAGCAAGACAGTGGGATAATGTTTGCTTGTAATTTACTGACTACATTTTCCATGCCTTCAACTGGAAACAACACCAGGCTGCAGCACACTGAAATTTAACTCACCTATTTGATTATGCATTAAGCGGAAAAGCTGGAATGTCATTCTGGATCGTTCTGTCCTGCTTTAACCTCTGGATATACAGGGAGTGCAGAATTATTAGGAAAGTTGTATTTTTGAGGAATAATTTTATTATTGAACA
>NW_005187576.1:251122-269737 GCF_000239375.1 Pundamilia nyererei | reverse complement strand
CAAAATACCAATAAATAGTGTAGACAGCACTAAACATTTCATAAATACACAGTGCAGAATAACAGACCAGTGTCCTCACTTTATTTTGAGTATGTGCCAGCCACTGCAATTCCCGCAGAAGTGTGTTTGAAAGCTGGTACATTTTACAGGTACTGGGTTGGATCACCTTAGGTCTTCAAAACTGTCTTAATTCTTTGTGGCATTGATTCAACAAGGTGCTGAAAAATTCCGCAGAGGTTTTGTCAATATTAACATCACAGCATCACACAGCTGCTGCAGATTTGTCAGCTGTGGATCCATGATGCAAATCTGCAGTTCCACCACATTCGAAGGAGCTCCGATGGACTGAGATCTGGTGAATGTGGAGGCCATTTGAGTACAGTGAGCATACTGCAATATTCAAGAAACCAGTTTGAGATTATCTGAGTTTTGTGAAAAGACACATTATCCTGCGCGAAACATCAAGATGGACATGGTCAGCAGCAACACTCAGGTAGGGGGCCCAAAGTGTGTCAGCCTGAACTATTTATTTAAGGCAGGATGGAGACATGTTTTCATGTTGTTTAAACCAAATTCTAATACACCAGAAATTGAGGCTCATCGGACAATATTTTTCCATTCTTCTTTTGTCTTGCTTTGGTGAGCCTCTGCAAAATGTAGCCTCCCCTTCCTGTTCTTCGCTCACAGGAGCTCCACCCGATGTAGTCTTCTGCTGTTTTAGTCCAGCTGCTTGAAGGCACTGTGTGTTCAGAGATGCTCTTATGCATAATTTGGTTATAAAGACTGGTAATTGAGGTACTACTACCTTTTTATCAGTTTGAAGCAGACTGAGCGTTACTCTTTAACGTCTGGCATTAGAGAGACATTTTTTCACAGAAAACTGCAGCTCACTACATATCTTCTCTGTTTTAGACCATTCTCTATGGACCCTGAATGGTTGTGTGGGGAAATCCCAGTAGATCACAGTTTCTGAAATACACAGATCAGCCTATCTGGCACCTTTCTTCTTAATTCTGATGCTCTCTTTGTATTTCAGCAGGTCGTTTCTACCATGTCTATATGTCTCAGTACTTGTTACTACCACGTGAACGGCTAATTAGACATTTGTGTTAATGAGCAGTTGAACAGGTGGTCAGTGAGTGTCTTCACAACAATGATGCTAATATTGACTGTTCAATCATCAAAAAAGAATAAAAATTTTATTATTAAATCAGTCCAGCTCTTGCTTACAAGAACCAACCAGCTTATTGCATGTGTCTTATAGAGCTAGAAAAAGTAGGGTATATATATCATCATTTATACATTTTGATAGGTTATTATTTGTGATATCACCTGCATCTTTTTGGCAAAGTCCCTCTATGACTGACCATCTAGTTTAATTTTAAGCTTTTACCTCACTGGGCTTCATACTTATCCTAGGTGCTGGTGGTTTATCATTGACCCTTGGCAGTGTTTGTGTTGTAGCTGTCTGTCTTGCAGCTGTTGTGTTCTGGTTTCACTGGTCATCAGTCGTTTTTGTCCAATGACTGTGCATCACATAGCCACCTCCTTGGGTGTCTTTGGCACTGGGATGGCAGAATCATAATTATCTTCGATGCACCATAAAATCTGAAATTTAAATAGTGCACACGCTTCCAAAAGAAACTGCAACTATTAAAACAGTTGTTTGTTGTTAGATTTAGAAAATCAATAAGAAACTATATTTAATAACTATACTTTGTTTTTCATTCTTCTCAGGAGCAATATATTTCACTCTATGGGGACAAGCAAGAAATATCCAAAATAAAAAAAAGTTTAAAAAAATCAGAACTTGGAACTGAAATATAAGGCCTAGAATATTTTTATCTGTCCTCATCAGATCCTGTATATACCATGGGTAGATATCTCTTGGGGTAACTGGAAAAGTGAGCTCACTCAAGTTGTTGTTTTGTTTTAGTTGCAGTGATGTTGGCAATGAGGACCAAGCAGCAAGCATCCAGTTCATAAGAGAATGGAGGGTCACCACCACTTTCGAGAGAGGCACACTGAGCGAGAGAGGCGATATTCAGCTGCTGCTGTCCATCTCGTCCTCGGGTAGCACCCTGCTCCTGGTGCAGTGAGTGAGAGTAATGATATAAAATACCAGAGCGATAGAGGCACATCATCTGAACAGAAAATGCAGGGTACTTCTTGGTCTTCTATACATTTACAGTGAATTGCTGTGTTAATTATAGCTACCACTGGACCTCAGCTGTATGGTTGAGGTCCAGAAATAGTTCTTGATTTATTTATAATAGCAAAATGCTTTTTTCATTTTTGTTGCATGTGGCTCACACGACACCTGAGTGTTCTGCTGTACCGGCCTGGAAATTCACTGTTAAAAAAAGTACCAGCTGCTTCACCTTTGAGGTGCTAAACTATATTACTCTGTTTTATAGAATGAAAAAGGAGGACATCTAGAGCTGCCCCTGTGATGGCAGAAATATTGATTTCTTCTCTTGGTGTTTTTAACTTAATAGAAAGCAGTGGGCAGCTGGTGAATTGGCCATTACAGCTTACAGTTTAAGCATTAATTCAAACTTCCAAACAAGGTTTAAAATGTATTTTCAGCAATAGGAATTGCAATATTTTGCACTTTTATGGTTGTTCATGTTTTGAAAATGTCTTCATTTGATGTGCACAAAAACATGTGACAGTGAGGAATACAATGAATTTAAAAATCCTAAAACTGTTTTCATGGCAGTAAAACAGGAAAGATGTATTTTAAAGGATTGCAATGCAAAAAAATCATTTAAAAATATATTATTTAGATGTTCTCAGTCATAATTTCAATACATTAATCAAGTCTTTCTTAGACATTTTAATTTCTAAGAGGCTTATTTCTGATTCAAGGGGCATTGGTGGTGTAGTAGCAACACCTTCGAGTAGCTATTCATTTTTAATTTGTACTTTTTGGAGGCATATGCTCATTTCTTGGTTTGTATCCTCAGCTTGATGTTGACTTGGTTCTTAACAGGATGTAGTCAGCTCAGGATCAGCTGATGGATGACCTCAACAGATCTGACACTGAGAACCATGCTCTGCTTTAAGCTAGCCTTCTCCTCGCCGGCTCACGCCTTGGTCATACATACTTCCATATCTTTTACAGAAAATTGCTGCTTGTCAACATTACGTCTGTCACAAAGCCATTCGCACTGGGTAGCACTGTCACAGTCTGGCTTTACTTTTGTGTTCCTGAGACCCCACTGCCAGTGCCCACTGCCTTCCTCATAACTGTACCGCTGATGCATTACCCTCAACAGGTGCTCTTTTCTGAAAGGATCACATAGGTATATTTAGATTTTGAAACTCGAGAGCAGTTCTCTGTGATTGGCTGTGTCAGCCACATGATAACCTGGGTAGAAACCGCAGCTGTGTGCTGTCGCCCAGCGTTTCTCTGGAGGGAAGCTGGGGAGGCTTTGGTGGCTTGGGAGACCAATAAACTTTAACATAACTGGTAAGCAAAGGAAAGGATACAAAAAACAACAAATATCCATGTTGTCTGCACCCTGCATGGCTTTCCATCTGCTTGGAGATCCATATTTTCCATCCTTGGCTGCCATCTGGATCCAAGAATACCCTGCTGAGGAATAAGGAGTGTGAACAATCTTTTACACATTGAAGGAGTAACCAAACAATCCAGAACTACAAGACTCTCCAAGTCACTTGAGACAAGGCCATCTTTTGGATGTATCTGAAATTTCAGCAGGAGTCTGAATCTTTTTGTTTTCTTTCCATAGTCTCTGAAGCTTTCTGGCTTTTTCATCCTTCTACCTCTATGATTCTGGCGATTTCTTTAGTTCTTTTGCAGAGAAAATATAGATATATTAATACAAAGGGAGAGCATCCATGTACTAAAAAAGGTAGTTAGTATGCAATCCTATATTTAACCTGCAGCCTCAGAAGGTATTGCATCTCCATTTGCTAAACAGAGTCAGCCAATCAGGCTGTGGCATTAGCTTACATGTCAAATAGCTGGAGCGCTGTTGGACAGCTGTCGCCAACCTTCAGCCAGGAGGCACAGTCCTTTGAACTGTGTTGTAGCACATAAGGGAGGAAGGGTGGCAGTCACATATTCAAAAATCAGATGCCTATTAAAATTAGTCAGTGTCTCACCTATTACAGTAAACTCTGCAGATCTCCCTGTTTAATTATTCATTGAATAAGTTGTAAAGTGTTTTACACATTGTGTTATTGTTTTGTTTAGGAATTGGGCAAATCACAGAGTTGGACTGTCAGTTTGAGGCCCTGTTGGATGGAAAGTGAAGCTTCCTTACTGTCAGAGATTACTGCGAGACACCTTTGCTGGTATGGCAAGGACATTGTTTAAACGCCAATATGCTGCTGTTATAGTTTATATATATATGTTTACATAAATATAACGTATACAAAAAGAGGAGGGTTGAAATATCCCTGGTGTAGCCGTCCTATCTTCTCTAAGTCCCATTATATCCCATTTAAAATTTTTGATTTTATTTTGAAAGAACACGTAGAACATTTATGTTTTACTACACTGTGGTGTTTTTTTTTTAAATTTATATATATACATATATATATTTCTCCCTCGGAGTAACGCATACCTGAAAATGTGATCTGTGTTTTGTGTAGAATCTCTCAAATCGTCTCAAAATGACAGAAATTGTAGAGGAATATGAAGAATATGAAGAATATGAGGAGGAGGAGGAGGAGGAGGAGGTTGTGGAAAGGGTAAGTGGATCCCTTTTTAATTGCACATGTAAATAAATCCTAAAGTACTCTTGTTGCATTTTTTATATTTTGGCTTTTGATCTGGATAATAGAACTTCAGCTGTGATATCATTTAATACATTTAAGTGTGGGATCTCCAAGTCCAGTGGAAGGCCCTATGAATAGTTTGGTTAGTGACGATACCTCTTACAGTCAGCAGTTCATGGAGGGAGACATACATGACTGCTGGTATATCCTGTTTCAGATGGACTCCTTCTGATGGCCTGGATTGCCCTTAACAGTCAATTATGGAAAAATAGTTCTATTAATTATATAATGTTGCATTTTATTTGTGTCCTTTTGGCATTGCAAATGCCTTTACTTGAGCCTTTGACATATGCCAGACAGCAACACATGTAAAGCAGATGTAATCGTACAAGTCTGACATGTAAAGTGACTTTTTTCCATAGATCCCAGCATTTGATTTCACTACACTGCTTGAGGAGGAATATATATTGCAATGATCTATTTGCACCTAAATCCCCATAGCGTCCCTCCTGTGTATGATAGACACGCAAAGATTGGATTACATGCAGTTTGGGGGTGTGCCAGTTTCTGGAAGTTACTATTTTCCCATGTGAAATATTTCTCCAGATTGAGTGCTCACATCCCCCATGATTTCATCACAGTTTTGCTGCTTTTAGAGTCCCTTTTGCATATGAATTATTGTCTTGTTCAGTGTCTCTGTGACAGTGTCTGATGGAAGAGTGAAAGCAGAAGGCTAACGTTTAATCTCATATTTCCTGGTGAACTAGGATTAAAGTTAGCCTGGTATTTGTTCAAACTTAATATTGCTGATATCTTATAGGGGAGTCTGAATGACTGCTCTTGGTTGTCAGAATATCCAAACCAAGCAAACATTTTTTTAAAAATCATTTAACTCCCATATAACATATCAACTGTTTCAAACAGATTTACTACCTTTTGTGAAGAGATGTAAATCGTTTGGGAGGTAGGAAAGATAATTACGCTCAAAATCAATACACTCTGATTTCACTAGAACTTTCATCTGTACTGCGGAGAAAAGATGCATTGTTTTCAATAAAATGTAAGATGGCTTCGTATTTAATTTACAGAATGGGGAGAAACATAGTGCTGTCCAGGTCAGACATAAAACATATGATTAGTTTAATACATAATACATAAACATTGAAAAACTCATTAGTTAAGTTATTTCTTTTCAAATTTCTTACTTGTTTCTATATCATAATAATAATAATAAACGCTAAAAAGTAAAAAAAAAAATTACTTCAATTCTCAGGTCATTAAGGAGCAAAGTGTACAGTTCTCTATCTGGCATTCAGGCAAATTTAGAAATGGACTTCTGGAGCACGTTGGCAGAGAGTGGAGGAAGGAGGAATGGGAGGGGAGAAAATTAGACGGGCCACTGTGCTGTAAATCAGCCCCTGATAGGCTGGAACAGGTTAATATCACAGTGCTAGAAATTCGCTTATGGGAGGTGGATGCGTGGAAGAATGTGGCCTGCAGACAAGGAGTGTTTTTGCATTGAACTGTAGGGATGCTTAGTTACAGTGGTTCATCTACACCTATGGTTCTCTCCTGTCTGAGAGATTCATATACTGAAGCCGCTTACGAATGTTGATAAAAACGATTGAGATGTTCTTTCTCAGCTCTGGCTTTTCTTTCATTTAACCTAGATTTTAAGGTCTCTTGTCTCTTAATGTTCAACCTTATGTTATGTAAACGCTCTTCATCCTAAGAAGAAGGAAGTTAGAAATTAGAAGTGCTATTCCTGGATGGGGATGTATGTGAGAGGCTGTCAGTGACTAAGTCGTCACTAGAAATTACATTAAAAAATTCACATTTGCATTTTTACAAACAGTTAAAAGAAAACCCTCTAAATTCTAAATTAACTGAGGTGAGTGGGACTTTTCTTTTATTTAGTGTATTTATATGTAAGCCTCAGAAACTAAATACAGCACCCCCGCATTATATTAAGTTGAAGGTAGAACGCTCTTTGGTGAGATATTTCAAAATCCGAGCTAACAGAATAAAAACATCCTGTATAAATTGATTTTGTTAGAGCTAAATTGTGGGGCTTTTTTCTTGTTTTTTTCTTGTTTTGTTGTTTGGCTGAATCAGTGCTTTAAACCCATAAGACCTATGTGTGAACAGCCGTGGAGATTACAAAGCTGTCCAAACAGCTTGTGTACTGTTGTGTCCTGTAGCAACTGATAACAAAAGCATTTGTGTATGAAATAACAAATAAGAATAGAACAGTTGTCATGTGAGTATGCAGTGTTTTTAGACTTGGTCAGACGATCAAAGATTCAGGCTGTTCGGGCTCACATAGAATATTAATGCTTCTTTATCCTCTGTTTAAAATAAGCTTAATTAGACAGTAGCCATACTATTTTCACCTTTGGAAATTTTGCCCCTCCTTTAGGTGACTCTATTTGAGTGGACCGGTGATAAGTAGGTTACACCAAAAATCCCCGATGACAACCTTCTCTGTTTCTACTTATTAGCCTGCCTGGGGGCATTTGCTAGAACAGCTGCTAACACGATACAGTGTAGAGTGATTTCTTACTCGTAGTGCTGAAAGTGGCAGTGGCAGTAATTGATGATTGCCAGAGCTGTGGAAAAATCACCCTCAATCCAAACAAATATTTTGCTGTTTCTCCCATAATCTGTCCTGGAAATTTTGAAAAACCAGAGTGTTTCCTATATTTGTAATATGTTGAGCAGATTTCAACGACGACTGTCACTGAGCACAAGACTCAGTTCTTACAGGTAAAACACCTCCTCCCAGGCACAACGGTTCAAGCAGGGCAGGAGACCCTTGTCTCCCATGGCTTATGGTGCATCCCCCTTCTTTCCTGCATGTGTATATAGAGTATAGATAATGTGCTGTCTTGTTTGGCTTTGGCAGGTTTTTAGAGCTAAATAATAAGTTAAATATGTTAAGATTCAGCATTTTTACTAAGACAACACATGGCTTTTGTAATTTGGTTTCCTGCAGCTTTGCTGGCCAACAAGTATAATATGGTAGTGTAACCTTTGTGGATATGTGCTGCTCAATGTTGTGTTGCATGCAAGTCATTTAAAATGTAGGTGTAAGTGCTTGCCTTGGGTTTGTCTTTCATTCATCTACATTTCAGCAGGCGTAACCTTAGTATACAAAATCTCCATTGTCCTTCCAAATAGAATAAATCATTGATGATTAAATAATTTCACTAACTCGAGGTGAGTAATTAGAGCAGTGGGAATCCTGCTTCATATTGAAAATATCAGCTCATTGTCCAGTCGACACATTTGCATTAAAGTGTAATAAAATCTCTAAAAGTCTGCTTTTTGAAAGTATCACCAGTCCTTTTGCTTTCCCTGTCGTTTTCCTTCCTGGCAATTCCCCCTACCTTAATCAATAAAACGAGATCCATGTGTTAGTTTGGTCGTTAATTGTATTCTTCTGTCCTCTCCCAGTCTGGCTTGCCCACCAGGAAAGTAAGGAAGAAGGTCAAGGTGGATACTTCCAAGTTCATGACTCCATACCTGGCCCATAGCCAGAAGATGCTGGAGCAGTTCAGCCACGTAAGAAACAAGTTTGAGTTTTTATTTGCATGTATATGTACACATTTATTTGACTTTTTACTTGCTTTTACTTGTTGGTTGTTTTCCTGCTTTGTATGACATTAATTACTTACTTAAATTTTATGACCGTTGTCCCTGACAGAATAAGTATCGCCAGGCTTATGAAATGTCCAAAGGGACACCTCCTGCCATCGTTACTGATACGCCTGAAATGATTCGTATCAGGAAGGCCCAGGAGCAGCTTAGCGAGGTACTCTTTAAGATATGATGAACACAAAAGACACTTATTGGTTATTGAAAGGCACATTTAAGACTAGCAGATTCAGAACAAATTTTCTATGATCTATATTTGACTATAAAACATAAAAATATGCCTCTGGTCTCAAATATGATTGGATCTTGCTTTACTGAGGAATAATTTGAAATAACACGCATTATCTTCAGGTTAAATACCGTATGGAGGGAAACAAAGCTCGGACAACCAGCTTGTACGACGGTGAAGCAAGAGAGATTGCCCACGTCAAGCATGTATCTGAGCTGATCAGCAAGGTAAGTTACCCAAATCTCCCAACATACAAAGAGAATGAATAAATATGACGTTAATGCTGATTGTATAACACAAATGCTGTTGTTATCTCTTATAGGTTCTGTACAGACAGAAGTGGGATGAGACCAAGGACAGGTACCTGCTGCCTCCTGATGCTCCTGAGCTGGTTCAGGCTGTGAAGAATGCTGCTAACTACAGCAAAGTAAGTCCAGTGTAGCATTCAAGGGCTGACTTTTAAGTCCAAAGTTTTTAAAAAAATTCCAAATTACATAATTGCATAATTTAACAATTCTATAATATCTGTTAAAATGTTTTATATTCACGTAGTAAGTGATAACGTTACACCTTGTTCAGAAACTTTATACCGAGGCCTGGGATGAAGATAAGACCATGTACTACCCCTACAGTGACAGTCCTGAGCTCCGTAGGGTGGCCAAGGCTCAGGAGGTCCTTAGTGATGTAAGTAAAATTTATTATCTATATCTGTCGTGTTATTCAGATTTTCAATGTGCGTTTGTGGTTATTATATCTGCAAAAAACTAAAACAAAAAAACCACTGTATTGAGCCAGCCTCTGCTTTAATGTGTCTGTTTTGATATGTCTTATAATATGATATATACTATATTATAAGTTGTTGATTCTTCAAATCTATACATTTTAACTATCTCTGCATCATTAAATTGCTTTTTGAAAGAACAAAAACATTTTATACAGACAAATAAAATTACGCAAATTATAACATAGAATTACACCACCTAGAGCTTTCTATTTTAGACAGTTACTAGTGTTATTTCTTGTAGTGTTACAAGACAATTGACAATTACCACACTGTTAATTACAAAAAACGTATGGTGTGTGTAAAGATGTTGAAATGTTCCTCTCAGTGTCCACTTGTTTGTGCTGACTCGGATGTGTCATACATCACAGTTTAACTTACATTTAGGACAGTTTACAATTAGAGCCCAACTGATATGAGATATACAGAAGAGGACTAGGGTCACTGGGGAAAAAAGTGGGCACATCTTTTTTTTTTTCTTTTCCAGAATTCTGAGGAAAATGTCAGAATTCTGAGATTAACATCAGAATTCTGACTTTTTTTTCTCAGAATTCTGAATATTTTCTCAGAATTTTGACTTTTTTCTTGGAATTCTAACTTTTTTCTCAGAATTTTTTTTCTTAGAATTCTGACTTTTTTCTTAGAATTCTGAGATTAGTCAGAATTCTGATTTTTTTTTCCTCAGAATTCTGACTTTTTTCTCGGAATTCGGACTTTTTTCTCGGAATTCTGAGATTAAAGTCAGAATTCTGAGATTAGTCAGAATTCTAACTTTTTTCTCAGAATTATTTTTTCTTAGAATTCTGACTTTTTTCTTAGAATTCTGAGATTAGTCAGAATTCTGTTTTTTCCCCCTCAGAATTCTGACTTTTTTCTCAGAATCTTGACTTTTTTTCTTAGAATTCTGACTTTTTTCACAGAATTCTGACTTTTCTCTTAGAATTCTGACTTTAATCTCAGAATTCGGAGTTTTTTCTCAGAATTCCAACTTTAATCTCAGAATTCTAGAAAAGAAGAAAAAAAGACATGCCCGCTTTTTCCCCCCCCGGTGGCCCTAATCCTCTTCCGTACAGATAGGATCACAAAGTATCAATCTGATACTTTTTGACCTTATCCTCTATCAGTGATGATGATACTTGGTGATGACCAAGATTTAAGAATCGGCCAGTATGTTTTTTTTTCAGACACAGGAAAAAAATTTCTCCAACATTCGTTGTGTGTTGTTACATATGAGTTGTTATTAAGATAATATGTGACTGCAGTTTAAAGATAATAATATTTTAGTGCCATGACAAGTCGCGTAACAAAACCTTACGCTCTGCTCAGATCAGCTGGTTGGTGTGATTGTGCTGTTCCAAACACGTTGCTAACAAGGAAGTTGCAGAGCGCCCTCTGGTGATAAAATAGAAAAGACTCAAAATTCGTAATATCGTTGGAGGGTGTTTCCTCCATCTCTTAATTTGATTATATCGGTGAATACCTAATATTGAAAATTATATATCGTGCATGGTGCTATATCAGGTCAAGCTCTTATTACAGCTGTTATCTGTACGTCTCCTTCCTCTTGGGTTCTGTGTTGTTAAACTTTTTTCCCGATGCATGGAAATTACCAGTCTATTTAGGTAGAGGCAAACTGTGCATGAAAGTCAGGTATTGATGTTGACGAATTGAGCGTCTTAGTAAATGTTAACTCCTGTTGTGATTGACAGGTTCACTATAAGAAGGGCCACCATGAGCGCAAGGCTAAGTATACTTCCTTGCCTGATCCTCCTGAATTGGAGCTGGCCAAGAGAGTGTCCCAACAGCGCAGTGATGTAAGTAACAATTTTAAACCAAACAAAAACCAATATGACTGAGGTAGATATACTGATGAATTTTTCTTGTCATTAAGCTATAAATATACATAGATCAGATATTTAAGTCCACAAACTCTTACTGAAAGCAATGTTCAGTGCTTTCAGTTAATAAGAGTAGAGGAGTATGCACTACAGACAGTGAGCAGTGATTGGGGCAGTGCAGTTTTAGTTTAGATCAAAATCCAAAATACCATAAATTCAATATGAGACCAGTACACAATTATTTAATCCATTGTATAGTCTATCCATCTATCTGTATAGTGCATCTGTTTTCGCTAGACTCATCAACTTTTCTAGGATTAACAGTGTTCATCCCCTAACTAGACATGGGAGTAATAAATATCTTTGCTTATTTTAGAGTCAGAAAACTGGGCCTTGCACAGTGTAAGCACTGAAGCAGGAGCCCCAGACACCAACCAACCCTGAGAAAGGGATCAGTCCACCTGCTCTCTGATATTAGTAGCAACACTAAGCTGGGTGGGAGAGGCTAACAATGACAGGAATTCCAATCATTCCTAATGTGTTTATATAAACATATGAGATTTATTCATTTGTCCTTTAATAAAAAAAAAACCTTCTTATGTTAATTGCCATCTTTTCCTCACAGCTTAAGTACAAGGAAGATTACAATAAAAATGTAAAGGGTCAGTGGTGTGAGACTCCTTACTTCGACGTGGCGACTGCCAGGGTGGCAATGGAGAACCTCAGCGACGTAAGAATTCACTATTTAAAGGAAAGGATTTCAGATTTCTGCTTTTCTTTGTCCTTTTTCTGTACATAACTGTTGTGTGTTTTCCTTTCAGAGAAGATACACGCAACATTATGAGGATACAAAAGACCAAATTTATTTCATGCAAACAGAAACACCCACTTATGATGCAAACAAGAAGGCTCGTATTGCTGCTAGTGAGGTAAGCGCGAAAACACGCACAAACACAAAGGTAACACAGTATTTTTATAGGCCCGATCTCATGCGGAAGACACGACAGAGAGTTGACCCATGTCTCAGAGCAGTGTGTGAGTCAAGAGACTCAGTCCACTCTGACGCAGGGATACACTGTTTTGTGCCCACACTGCATGACTGAGAGATCCACATTTGGTTTACTGTCACCATGCACATTACTTTACTAGCACGCAGGAATAAAATGCGAGTCTGTGTGACAAAGCTTTTCAGTTGCTCTGCACCTCATAGCCACCCACACGTTCACACACAGGGGAAACATGCATCGTTTTCAAGAAATGCGAAAGACACACTTCTTAGCCGGCCAACCAACTGTGCCATCATTTTGAACCATGTGAACACACCTCATTATCACACTTTCCTGTCTTTTTTTACTCACAGTGATCTGTTTCTGTCTTTAGGTCCAATACAAGAAGGAGTATGAGAAGAAAAAAGCACAGTCTGACTACAACACGCTCCCCGCCACAGAGAATCCTCTATTGAGGCAGCTCAGATATGCTGGCACTATCCTCAGTGATGTAGGTGTTTAAAAAGCCCTGTGCAGAAAGTTTATTTTTCTTCTGTGACAAAAGATAGACCTTTTGCCTTTTCAGGAAAACTAAATTATAAAATCTTAGGCTGTTGTTTAATTATTGCTTAAATTACCGGGCCAATTGCCCTGTTATTGTTGGGATAGAGTCCAGCCCCTCCCCACGACCCTGAATTGGATGAGTGGAAGTGAAATACATAGTGTTTGCTTGTTGTTTGCAATTACTCTCCTGTAGTTTTTCCTGTACCACAAGTATGTATGTAGCTGCTCATATATTTTTTATTGTTGTTTGACTTTGTTTTGTTTTTGCCATTTCCTTTCCAGAAAGTATATAAGGCTAGCTATGAGAAATCCAGGGGTTTCAGCATCAACTACTGTGACACGCCCAAGTTTCAGATGGACTCAGTACTTAAGCAGTTCTCTGATGTAAGAGAGCTCGTTGAGTTAAAATTTCTTTGAATATGAACCACTTATGTTTCTCTTTTAACACACGTTTTGATTTTCTTTTAGGCACGTTACAAAAATAAGTATGAAAATGAGGTGAAGGGCCACTACATTGGAAGCTATGAGGACCTTTATATGCTTCACTGCCAGAAAGTTGAGGAAATGAAAAATGAGGTTTGTGCATTAAAAAATTTGAGCATGTATTAATATATTCCTCATCAAGTCTTTCCTCATAACACAATATTTACTTTTTGTATTTCACAGCAACTATATAAATCTGATTATGAAGACATTAAAACTAGATGCTTCTTTCCTCAAACAATTACGCCTGAATACGAAGCTGGGAAGAAACTTCATCAATGCAACGATGTGAGTAGTCGCTGATTATAAAACTGTTCTTTGCAATAAAATGGATCCAGGTTCTTTTTGGATTTCTTATATGTATATGGACAATTATTATTTTTGTTTTGATCCTTTGGTTTTCAGAAAGTTTACCGGCAACATCCAGACACAGTGAAATTTACACAAGTGGTGGATTCACCTGTTCAAGTTCAAGCCGCCATCAACGCCAAACAGCTAAGTGACGTATGTACCCTTTTTGGACCACTTCCTCTTGGTGCTAATGTAGGAAAGTCTAGAATTTAAACTGGTACAGTAAAGCTCACAAACACGCACTGAACATTTAGGTGATACCTGCATATAATAGTAACATTAATGTTTATTTTCTCGGTGTCCATTTATGGCCTGGAATTCTTGCAATCATCAGCTTGTGTCAATCCAGTTCTCCTAGATATGCAGATCGCCTTTAAATTTGCTCAATCATCTATGAAGCCCAGCTGTCTTTCTATGGGCGCCATGGAAACTGGAGAGCCATTTCTCTGTAGTATAAATAGAAACAAGCATTCAGTTGGCCCAGAATAAACCCTGTGATCAGACAGGGGTTGGGGAGGTGGAGAAAGCAACTGTCACCATCTCTGAGCCCTGATAGCACACTACTGCCCTCCAGTGACAGAAAGTCAAATAACAGCTTATCAGAAAATATACCCTGAGCAGTACTGACACAATAATATTACCATTTTGTTCTTCTGCAGTTAAACTACAAGGCAAAGTACGAGGAAATAAAAATGAAGAACAGTCTACCCCCAGACTACCCCTTCTTCATCCAGTCCAGAGTTAATGCTTTTAACCTCAGTGATGTAAGTAACTGCGATTTTTGCATATCTCTAAAATTTAACTCGAATCAGCTTTGATTTCTCATACTGTCGATTTCGATTTCCTGAATTGCACACTTTCTTCTTGCAGAACTGCTATAAGTATGATTGGGAGAAAACCAAAGCGAAAAAGTTTGAGATCAAAGGGGATACCATCTCAATCCTTGCTGCCCGTGCTCACACAAACGCCATCAGTGATGTAAGTATCCTACTTCAACAACTGCTTCAACAGATAAATTACCTGCAGTACCTGTTATGTATTCTAATCCATGATAAATTCTGTTCATTACTAGGTTAAATATAAAAAGGAGTATGAGAAGAACAAGGGAAAGATGGTTGGAGCCCTCAGTATTAACGACGATCCGAAGATGCTGCACTCTGTCCATGTGGCCAAAATCCAGAGTGATGTAAGTTATTAGTTGATGTCATATTTTTAATAAATATTAATTTATGGGGGTTAAAAAGAAGGGCAATCTCTTGTTAATATCTTCACAGCGTGAATACAAAAAAGACTATGAAAAAGTAAAGACCAAGTATCATACACCACTGGATATGTTGTCAGTCACCTTGGCTAAGAAATCCCAGGCAATTTCCAGCATGGCTGGTTACAGGAGCATCAGCACCAACTATTTCCTTCCACCTGACAGCGTCCTGCTGGATCTGGCCAAGAAAGCCAACGTTATCCAGAGTGATGTAAGTCCAAACAGACTTTAGAGACTCCAACTGCTCAGTTTTGCTAAAGTTCTGCTTTTTTCATCATAATATGAAAACATGTCCTGATGTGCTATTGTGGGCTTAAATATTCATCAACATTTGTTTTGGTTTTGTGTGTTTCTCTGCACCAAAGAATGAGTATAAGGCTGACTACAACAGCTACACCAAAGGTACTCCATGGGTCCCATATGGCTCATTGGAAGTGGAAAAGGCTAAGAAAGCTGCAGAGATCCTCAATGAGGTATGTGTGCAACATGGCTTCTTTACATCTGCTCTCATGGTAATAACAAAATGCATATTTCAGAGCTGATAGGTCATTAAAATAATAATATTTATTTACTCTTTTCCTTCAGAAAAAATACAGAACACACCCAGACAAGATCCCCTTCACATCTATCGACGACCACCCCATCATGATGCAGGCCAAAGTCAACCAGCTTCAGAGGAGCGATGTGAGTCAAGTGTCACTGTTCATACTGGAGAAAGAATTCCTTCTGCATTTTTCCAAGATCCCTTTTAGGAAGATTCTTGTTTGCTCTTACTTTCTTTTCATTTCTGCTCTGTTACATTTATTCTTTTATAGCTGTTCTACAAGCGAGGTCTAGAGGAGATCCATCAGAAGTACTCTCTGCCCCCGGATGTCCCAGAGTTCCTTCAGGCCAAGTGCAATGCCTACAACATCAGCAAGGTGACGAATGCACATAAAAAAAGCAAAATAAATAAAATAGTTTTTCAACTCACTTTTAAAACGTATATAACTGTATATCACCACAGTATGTGTGTGCATCTGTTCATGTTTGCGTAAAGCTATAATGGATACATGCCTTAAACATTGTTTATATGTTTTATGTGATTTCAGAATTACTACAAGTTTGCTTGGCAGGAGCTGATTGCTAAGGGTTATGACCTGAAGCCTGATGCCATCCCTATTGTTGCTGCCAAAGCTGCCAGACATGCTGCCAGTGATGTAAGTTTTCTGAAAGACCAAATTTGCTGCACTTTTTAAATAATTGTTACATATAAAAAACTAGAGAAGCTCCATGTGCTTTAACTCCTAGGTCCAGTACAAAAAGGCTTATGAGAAGGCGAGAGGCCACCACGTTGGCTTCCGCAGCCTCCAGGACGATCCTCTGCTGGTTCACTACATGGAGGTGGCCAGAATGCAGAGTGACAAGAACTACAAGAAGGACTACCACAAGGCCAAGCTGAAGTATCACACCCCAGTGGACATGCTCAGTGTGGTTCAGGCTAAACATGCTTCAGCAGTGCAGACCTACATTGGCTACAAGCAGCACCACCATAAATACTTTCTTCTCCCTGATGCTATGGGTCTGCAACTTGCTCGCACCATGAACTACAATTCCAGCGATGTATGTTATTAACAATGCTTGTGACTTAATGGCAATATAAACCGTATGGACTCTCTAAAAATGGTATTTGGTCTGACAATAGTTTCTTGTTTTCTGGGTTTTTTTCTATTTCTCAGCACAACTACAAGATGGATTATGAGACCTCGGTCAAGGGTATTGGCTGGGTTCCAATTGGTTCTCTAGAGGTTGAAAAAGCCAAAACGGCAGCAGCAGCTCTGAATGAGAAAAAGTACAGACAGCACCCTCAAACCATCAAGTTCACCAGTGCTACTGACTCCATGAGCATGGAGCTGGCTAAGACCAATGCTAAGATCATGAATGTGGTGAGAAGGACAAAACAAAATAATGACTTATGCTACATATCTAAAATTTAGTCCTTTTCAGAGAAGAAATTAATTCTTGCCTTCACTGTAATTACACAGAAAGAGTACAAAGCCAGCGGAGAGAAGTTCATGCACACTTACAATCTCCCTCCTGATGCCCCCCAATTTCTGCAAGCCAGATACAATGCTGCCAACATCAGCCAGGTTAGCTGCAGATTGATTTAAGCACATATGAAACATACAAAGAAATTTAATTGTGAATGTTTTTGTAACAATATTGCTGATTATCTTTTTGTTTAGAATTATTACACTTATTCTCACCGCCAAGATCTGCTCAAAGGACATCACATGAAAGAGGATTCCATTCCCATCGTAGCAGCCAAAACTTCAAGAAACATTGCCAGCAATGTAAGCTGGAATTATGCTTTTCATAATAATTTTTAATGTTAATGCATTTAATAATATTACTTATATTGCATTTTATTTAATACAGTACAAGTATAAGCTGGCCTATGAGAAAGAAAAGGGCCACCACGTTGGCTTCCGCAGCCTCCAGGATGATCCTCTGCTGGTTCACTATATGGAGTTGGCAAAGATGCAGAGTGACAAGAACTACAAGAAGGACTACCACAAGGCCAAGCTGAAGTATCACACCCCAGTGGACATGCTCAGTGTGGCTCATGCCAAGCAGGCTTCTGCTGTTCAGACAATGGCTGGATACAAGAAGATCCCCCACAGCTTCTTGCTTCTTCCTGACAACATGCACCTGCGACTGTGTCGCAACATGATGGAGATTCAGAGTGACGTGTGTATTCTTTTCATCTTATTATCTTTATATATTGGTCTCATTCTGGAACAACATATATAGCATTACATATATGTATATATTTGATTATGACCTTTGATTAATTTAGATTTTCTCTAAATACCCACAGAATGTCTACAAGTCAGATTACAACAGCTACTCTAAAGGTATAGGATGGGTCCCTATTGGTTCTCTGGATGTTGAAAAAGCCAAAACCGCTAAAGCTGCACTGGATGAAAGAAATTACCGCCAGCACCCCAGTAATTTCAAATATACAAGCAAGACCGATGCCATGAACATGACTCTGGCTATGGCCAACACTAAACAGATGGACATCGTAAGAATCCCTTTTCTTAACAGAAGATACTTATGTAGAGATTCTTTAAACATTCACCGTTGTTTCTTTTTTCTGACTAGACTACATACAAAGCTTCTGGAGAGAAGTTCATGCACACCTACCATCTGCCATCTGACTGCCCCGAGTTTCTCCAGGCTAAGTTTAATGCCCAGACTATTAGCGAGGTTAGAGCACAAATTATTTAACTGAATATGCAAGTTGAAGCAATAGCAATTTCCTGAGGTTCAAGGTGTATATGAGCATAGTTGTGCAAAAAGTTGTTGTAACACTTTGCTGTTTATTTGCAGAGTCATTACAGGCACAAGTGGGTGGAAGACATTGCCAAGGGATATGACATGAAGCCTGATGCTATTCCCATCCTGCATGCCAAGCACGGCAGGCATATTGCCAGCAATGTATGTAATAAATGCATGTAATAAATTTAACTAAATTTAACTGTAAAAAAGAAAGAATCAACACATCACTTTTTCTTTTCTTTTTTTCTTTAGGTCCAGTACAAAAAAGATTATGAGAAGGCGAGAGGTCACCATGTTGGCTTCCGCAGCCTCCAGGACGATCCTCTGCTGGTTCACTACATGGAGGTGGCCAGAATGCAGAGTGACAAGAACTACAAGAAGGACTACCA
>NW_005187576.1:246512-248848 GCF_000239375.1 Pundamilia nyererei | reverse complement strand
CTCAGTGTGGTCCATGCCAAGCAGGCTTCTGCTGCTCAGACTATGGCTGGATACAGACACATTCAGCACACTAATGCTCTCCTGCCTGATGCCATGAACCTGGAACTTGCTCGTAACATGCAGTTTATTGCCAGTGATGTATGTGTAAAAGTTTGAACAGATAACAATTTTACACGATTGCTACCACTGTGAAATAAACATTTGTGTATTCCCCGCAGAACCAGTACAAGAGTGAGTATGAGCACTACATCAAAGGAATAGGATGGGTCCCTATTGGATCGCTGGATGTTGAGAAAGTAAAATCAGCAGGGAAGGCCCTCAATGAGAAACTGTACCGTCAGCCTCCTAGCAACTTCAAATTCACCAAAGATATGCACTCTATGGACTTGACACTGGCCACTACCAACAACCAGATTATGGATAAGGTACAGAAGAGAATCTGTCATGAACAGTGTTGGGGAGTAACGGAATACATGTACCGCCGTTACGTATTTAAAATACAAAATATGAGTAACTGTATTCTGTTACAGTTACCGTTTAAAAAGGTGGTATTCAGAATACAGTTACTTTGTTGAAATGAATGGATTACACGGCAGTCTTTTCCTGTTTCATAAGACTATGAACTCTATATTTCTGGTAATTCCACGCCGGTGGAAACCCAAACAAAACACGCATTAAGAGCCTCTAATGCCCATGTCTCAATCTCGCGGCACATGTTACCATTTACTACGGTTCGGAGCCGCGGACCTGTTTTATATATGCGCGGAACAGTTTTCTATACAAGATCGCTGCAATAAGTGCAGCCTTACCTAATGTCCACCTACTGTTACTCATTTTATATTAAGATTTAAAAATCTAGTTGGTATTGGTATGGCGAGTAACCTTCAGTAATAGTAACACAGCAATAGTTCATTCATGTAGTTGTAAAAAGCATGATAATATATTAAGTAATCCAAAGTAATCAGAATACTTTACTCTCATTGAGTAACGTAACGGAATACGTTACAAAATACATTTTGGGGCATGTAATCTGTAATCTGTAGTTACATTTTAAAAGTAACCTTCCCAACACTGGTCATGAATATAACTGAAAAGTACTTTCTCTTTATTTTATGTGAAGCCGATAATTACATTTTGCTTCTTTAGCAATCCTACATCAAAGCCTGGGAAAAAGACAAGACTTCAGTCCATGTCATGCCTGATGCAATGGGCATTGTTCTGGCACGGGAAAACAGGAAGAACTACAGTGAGGTATCGTATAATATGCAGTTTCCTGTCTGTAATGATATGGATGACAGTTAGGGAAACAATTACACTAATACTATTAGCATGTCCATTTGAAGGTAGACATGGTTTCCTTGTTGACATTATTTCTTGCTATAGAAACTGTACAAGTTGGATCATGAACTATCCAAGAAGAAGGGCCATAATCTTCGTAGCGATGCCATTGCCGTCCAAGCTGCTAAAGCTTCCACTACAATTGCTAGTGATGTAAGTGTCAGTTTATTCAATTCAATTCAATTCAATTTTATTTATATAGCGCCAAATCACAACATAAGTCGCCTCAAGGCGCTTCATAGTTTATATTCTCTTTGCTGTATTGCTTTATGTGAATATTTATTCTAATATGCTGTTTGGTGACTAAACGTCACACTATTGCTTTTTTAGTACAAGTACAAGACAGGATACCGTAAGCAAGTGGGTCACCACATCGGTGCTCGCAGCATCCAGGACGACCCTCTGCTCATGCTGGCTCTGAATTCAGCCAAGATTGCCAGTGATGCTCTGTACAAGAAGGACTTCAACAAGTCCAAGACCAAGTTCAACCTGCCAGTGGACATGATGGCCTTTGAACTGGCCAAGAAGAACCAGATTCAAGTCAACCATTTCAACTACATCACCCGACTGCACAACTGGACATGCCTGCCAGACTCCAATGATGTGGTCCAGGCCAGACATGCGTATAACATACAAAGTGATGTGAGTATATTTTAATAATTTATATTATGATAATATTATTATATTGCAGGACTCGTGTTTTTTACTATATATCGTTTTTGTTGTCCACCAGATTCAATCATTTCAAATCATTCTTGGTTTTTGTTTTTTCTTCCAGGCTGTTTACAAGGAGGATCTGAAGATGCTGCAGGGTATTGGTTGGGTGCCAATAGGTTCATTAGATGTTGAGAAGGTGAAGAAAGCTGGTGAGATCCTGAGTGAGAGAAAGTATCGTCAGCAACCGAGCAACTACAAGTTTAAAATATCCACTGAAGACATGCCCATAGCACTGGCTAAGGCCAATGCTCAGGTTATGAATAAGGTATGAAATCCCATTT
>NW_005187576.1:245135-246324 GCF_000239375.1 Pundamilia nyererei | reverse complement strand
AAAGCAAACAACGTTAACTACAGTGTGGTATGTAGGCATTTGTGGTGTAGAAAGACTCACATCACTTATGAATTTTAAATGTATATAACTTCCATCTGTTGGATCATTGTGTTTCCTTACAGAAAAAGTACAAGCAGGCATATGAAGACTCCAAGAAGAAGGGCTATGATCTGCGCAACGATGCCATTTCCGTCATTGCGGCGAGAGCTTCCAGGGACATTGCCAGTGATGTGTGTCTTTAATCTGAATTATTTACATAAAAAATATACTAATTGTATCATAATAATAGTGCAAATATATTAGTTTTGATATTGATTTATAGGGCTTATTAATGCATACATGAATTTTTTTAAATAATAAAACCCATTGTACAGCATGTATAAAACTGTTTAAAGGCAGTGATGATATTATTTTATTTTTCACCCAGTACAAGTACAAGACAGGATACCGTAAGCAAGTCGGTCACCACATCGGTGCTCGCAGCATCCAGGACGACCCTCTGCTCATGCTGGCTCTGAATTCAGCCAAGATCGCCAGTGATGCTCTGTACAAGAAGGACTTCAACAAGTCCAAGACCAGGTTCCACCTGCCAGTGGACATGCTCAATCTGGAACTGGCCAAGAAATGCCAGATCCAAGTCAACGACTTCAACTACAGAACTCACCTGCACCAGTGGACGTGCCTGCCAGACTCCAATGATGTGGTCCAGGCCAGACATGCATATGACCTGCAGAGTGATGTGTGTATATATTTATGATTTTTTTTATATATATACAGTTTCTATATTCTATATTTCTACATATAGTTTTTGTATATCTGCCAACTTTTGCCACAACACTTTCTTTCTTTTTTTCTAGGCTGTGTACAAGGAGGATCTGAAGATTTTGCAGGGTATTGGTTGGGTGCCAATAGGTTCATTAGATGTTGAGAAGGTGAAGAAAGCTGGTGATATCCTGAGTGAGAGAAAGTATCGTCAGCACCCGAGCAAATACGGTTTTAAAATATCCACTGAAGACATGCCCATAGCACTGGCTAAGGCCAATGCTCAGGTTATGAACAAGGTAAAAATTCAATAACACTCAAAATGCAGCAAAGTATAACTAATACAGAATGACTCTGGTGAAGTACTAATGCTGACATGGTAAAGAAATGATTCTGTGCACAGCTTCATGGTTGATATTGTTTACAT
>NW_005187576.1:239131-240170 GCF_000239375.1 Pundamilia nyererei | reverse complement strand
TTAGCATGGTACAAATGATTATGTTTTCATAGGTACTGCTCTTTGTATTACAGTGTATAGAACATGAGACCCTAAAAGCATTATTCTTTTATCTCCAGAAATTTTATCGTGAAGGCTATATGGAAATGATCAACAAAGGCTACTACCTTCCCAAGGATGCAATCTCTGTTATATCAGCCAAGGCTTCCAGAAACATCATCAGTGATGTAAGTTTATGTTTCCCACTTGCTCCAGTTTGTCTTTTTGTTGCTTCACCACAGTAAATGTAGGGTTATTTTTGAATTTATTTTGAAACTGATGCATTATTTCTATCCATATTTCCAGTACAAATACAAGGCTGGTTTCCGCAAGCAGTGTGGCCATCACATCGGTGCTCTCAGTGTGAAAGATGATCCACTAATTATGCTGGCCGCTAATGCAGGGAAGATTGCCAGCGACAATGTCTATAAGAAAGACTTTAACAAGACCAAGACCAAGTTCCACCTCCCAGTAGATATGCTGACAATTGAACTGGCCAAGAAATGCCAGATCCAAGTCAACGACTTCAACTACAGAACTTACCTGCACCAGTGGACGTGCCTGCCAGACTCCAATGATGTTGTGCAGGCTAGAAAAGTCTATGATTTGCAGAGTGATGTAAGTACATGCTATTGTTGTAGAAAGCACTTTTTGGATTTTAATCGATTGTTCAATTATTTTCAGAACATTTAAGCCTCTATCTGTCTCTAACTGATTAAATAGACCTTTTTACATCCATTTTGAGTCATCCCACAGTTTGTCAAATTCAAACCATACATGAACAAATTCTGTATTTAATTAGGTTCAAACTGATTTTTGTGTTTGTAGGCTGTGTACAAAGCTGATCTGGAGTGGCTCAGGGGATGCGGCTGGTCACCTCAGGACTGTATAGATGTCGTCAAAGTGAAGCATGCCCAGACTGTCCTCAATGAAAGGCTCTACCGCCAACACCCAAGTACGGTCAAGTTCACCAGTGTCGTTGACCTCCCAGCTATTGTCTTGTCCAAGCAAAATGCTGAAA
>NW_005187576.1:235268-237982 GCF_000239375.1 Pundamilia nyererei | reverse complement strand
CAGGCTGTTTACAAAGCTGATATGGAGTGGATACGTGGATGTGGATGGATGCCACATGAGTCCGTAGAGGTGTTGAAGGTGAAGCATGCGCAGAAGATCCTGGCTGATGTAAGTTTGTACCTCACTAAGACTTAAAAACAAATAAAAAGTATGTGTATGCACACTGAATAGTTTCTTCCATTTCTTTCTTGTATAGAGAGGCTATCGGATCAAGTTGGATAAACAGCAATTCATGGTTCCAGCTGACAGAATTGACTTAGTCCGTGCCAGGAATGCTGCTGAAGTCCTGAATGAGGTGGGGATGATTGTCTGTCATCAAAATGCTGCTTGGTTTTGACTTTTTGTTCTTAATGTGAACCGTGTGGCAAAATAGTGCTAGTGGCAAATTCCAGGTAGCTGAATTTTGATCTCCCACGTTGCTCAGGCTAAATATCGTGAGGCCTGGCACCAGGACAAGACCAAGTACTCATTGGTGGACACACCATCTCTTGCCACAGCCAGAGAAGTGGCGAAGAATGTTCACCCGGTAAGACTGATGGCATATATGATGCATTTTCTGCATATTTTAACTCAGTAAATTTCAGCCTTGTGCAGTTCCTGCTTTATTATTAGCAAAATAAGTGATACATTATCTTTTGTAGAAACTGTACACCAAAGAATGGGATAAGGTCAAAGCTACAGGATACTTCATGCCTCCAGATGCTGTACCAATCAAGCAGTGCATCCAGACAACTAAAGTGCAAAGCAAAGTAAGTAGTAGGATAAAATTTAATCAGGTTTGATTTAACTGACAACTTAATAATGTGGTAAAAATAAGTTCTTTCTTTTTTTTTTGCCTGTCTTGTAGCATAAATACCTGGAGGGATACCGTAAGCAGGTCGGTCACCACATTGGGGCTCTCAGCGTCCAAGACGACCCTCTGCTCATGCTGGCTCTGAACTCAGCCAAGATCGCCAGCGATGCTCTGTACAAGAAGGACTTCAACAAGTCCAAGACCAAGTTCAACCTGCCAGTGGACATGCTGCAGTTTGAACTGGCTAAGAAATGCCAGATGCAGGTCAACGACGACAACTACAGAACTCGCCTGCACCAGTGGACGTGCATGCCAGACTCCAACGATGTTATCCAGGCTCGCAAAACCTATGATCTGCAAAGCGATGTAAAGCACATTTGTAACTATTAATCATATTGACATAATAATCTGACAGAAACGTCTGTCTTGACTTCCTAACATGCATCTTGCTTTCGATCTCTAGCACGTCTATAAGTCAGATCTGGAATGGCTCCGAGGCTGTGGCTGGGTAGCAGCTGACTCTGTTGAACATGTGAAGGTCAAGAAGGCCCAGGAGATTCTCAATGATGTATGTTTACTGCATTACATGACATTCAGCCTCTTTTTCAGTTGGTTTTTTTAATCACATGTTGTGTCATTGTGTCTTGCCTCACTGCTCTGTTTTATTTACAGAGACTTTACAAGAAGACTGCCCAAGAAGGTTTTGGAAGATTCACCCTGATTGTGGACCGGCCAGAGATAGTTTTGGCAAAGATTAATGCTGCCAACCTGAGTGATGTATGCAAAATCTAATATTTAAAATGACTCTCGATCGGAAAACCGGTGAGCAATGATCTGAAAAAAAGTTATTTTTTCTCTAATAGTTGAAGTACAAAGAGACTTTCAATGCAGAAAAGGGTCATTATATTGGCTCAGATGATACTCCTCAACTGGCCCATAGCAGGGAGGTGGCTAAGATCATCAGTGAGGTAACGTAAAAATAATAATCAAATCCTTTCTAGATTTCTAATTTATTTATTGTAAGTTCTGTGTTATATACATGTATTGTGCCAGGCTTTTCTTAAACTTTGCACATACCTTTTGTGGTTTTAGAAACTCTACAAATCAAACTGGGACGAGTCGAAGGCTTCAAGCTACCAGCTGAACCATGAATACATCCCACTGGTCATCTCCAAGAAGAGCAGGGACATTGCTAGTGATGTGAGTGTCTTATATTTCTTTAGAACTGTGATAAGATTAAATCTGATAACATGATATATTTTATTCTTGCACTACTGCAATTTTTATCATTCTAAACACCATTAGGTCAAGTACAAGGATACCCACGAAAAGGCCAAAGGTCACTACATGGCTGGAACCCTGGTGGACTTCCCTGAAGTGATGCGCTGTGGACACCAGGAAAAGAACAAGGCACTGGTGAGATACTACAAAATATAGTATAGTATAAAAAACTACACCACTACACAATGCACTGAGAAATAAGAAACCATTAGTAACAACAGGCACTCAAAGAGGCAGCTCACTCTCTGGACAGTATTTACTGTTAAGGAAACAATGTTGTGTTTTGTATCTAATAATTTGGTTTTCTTTGTTGTTTTTAAATATACTATAAGAACTTTGTAGTGCAGTAAAATACAAATAAAGGGAGCATGACAGATGTTGATGTTTTGACTGTACAAACATTATGTAGGAACAATATGAAGTTATTATATAATACTATGATACTCATAGTACTATATAATACATATTATATCATTAAAAGATATAACACATTTTGGGGACCACTGGATACAAATTTTAATGTAATATTCAGAATCCAGATACAACAGTATAATTTCCTAAATGTTGACAATACAAACAAAGGCAGCAGAATTTTTATGCAAAGTTTTAAAATAAAAGAGCTTCTACAAAAATACATGAA
>NW_005187576.1:200224-235010 GCF_000239375.1 Pundamilia nyererei | reverse complement strand
AGCAGAGGTAATAAAACACATTAGACAGAAGGATAGCAGCAAGACTGAAAGGGAAGGTTTACAAGACAGCAGTGAGGCCTGCTGTGATGTAGGATTTGGAGAATGGTGACGCTGATGGATAGATGGAAAAAAAATGAGTATATTAGAAGAACAGCTCTAGTCGAGTCGTTTGGTGTCGAATTAGAGAGGCAAGGCTGAGATGGTTTGGCTACGTGCCGATAAGGGACAGTACATATGATGGAGCTGCCGAGCAGGAGGAAAAGAGGAAGACCTCAGAGGAGGTTCATGTTGTAGTGAGGGAGGACATGCAGTAAGTCGGTGTGACAGAGGAGGATACTGGGGACAAGGTAAGATGGAGTCAGATGATCCGCTGTGACGATACCTTAAGGGAGTAGCTGAAAGAAAAACATGGTGATTAATAAAATATGTTAGATGCCACTATATGTGTATCACAAGTATATAGAATCAATAAGTCTCAATGTATTAATTTTATATTTGAGATCATAGACTGCATATAAGAATAGAGAAGGGGGCGGTTGTGTAAATTGGTAACTCATCCTAAGGTCAATAGATATGTATTCTGACCGTTTATTTGTTTATCAAAGTGTTTTAGTTACCCTTGTGGATTGAACTTATTTTTTAATACGTGTAAACTTTATTTCAAATTAATCTCTTTTGCATCGCTAATCAGTAAGTTTCTATCGTGTGTCTAAACAGAGGGTCTACCAGAAGGACTACAATCAAACCAAAACCAAAATCCACATCCCATCCGACATCATCGCTAACCAGGTAGCTAAGCGGTGCCAGGACATGCTGAGTGATGTTCTTTACCGCACCTACCTGCACCAGTGGACTTGCCACCCTGAACAGGAGGATGCCATCCGTGCCCGCAAGACCAACGAAATCCTCAGTGATGTAGGTCCTTCTTCTGTGCACGTCTGCCGCCTGGTTGTGCCTGATTGTTGTGCGAGATCCCTTACAAACTTGTATTACATGAAGCATTATCTAGACATTATACAAAATCCTTTATCTTTGTATTTATATAAACGCCAGAAAGGTTATTACACGTCCCACATTAATAGATGTTTCTATCTGCAAGCAAATATGTAATGTTGTCCGGGTTTATTGTCATTTGATAGGTGTTCTATAAGGATGACCTGAACTGGATGAAGGGTATTGGTTGCTACGTTTGGGACACACCAGAGATTCTTCGTGCCAAGAAGTCCTATGACCTGCAAAGTGAGGTGAGTAAAAAACATGTGATTCTTGAATTGTGTGTGTGTTTATGGGGATTTGGATTTTTTCTATTTGTGTTTGATAATGTACTTATGTAATATGCTCCCGTATAGCTTAAATACAGAGAGAACGCCAAGAAGGAGTTCAACAATTACTCCATTGTGACAGACACCCCGTCTTATGTGACTGCTGTCCTGGGCCACACCTGGGCCAGTGAGGTGAGTGAGCTGCACTTTTAAAAACTACAAAATTTGTGTTTCAGTTTTGAACTCATACTGAGTGGATTAATGAAACATTCATCACTGACAGCTCAACTACAGAGAGGCTTATCAAAAGGAGAAGCACATCTACACCACGGTTCTGGATACCCACGATTACGTCAGATGCCAAAACTTCAAATACATTTTCAGCAACGTAAGTGGAGATCCAGTAAAAATGTCTGTCCTCCTGTCACTGATAAGAAGTGATAGATATCTGTAAATGACATGTTTATGGTGACGTTCTGGCTTTTTCTATCAACAGAAAAACTACACTTCTACCTGGGACAAAATCAAAGCGAAGAGTTACCAGATTCCACATGACGCAAACGCCTTGCAGCACGCTAAACAGCAGAAGATTATTCTCAGCAATGTACGTTTCAATTTTTATTTCATATTATTGTTATGATGATGTTCAATTTCTGATCTTTACAAGGCAATATGAATCCTCTCTCCCGTTCAGGTGAAGTACAAGGAGGACTACGAGAAGTTCAAATCTCTCTACAGCCTGCCCAAGTCACTGGAGGACGATCCTGGAACTGCTCGTTGCGTCAAAGCTGGAAAACTCGTCCTAGATGTAAGCTCCATTTGTTTTGCCCTTACACCTTCCACATATTGACATTTCTCTTTATGAGCAATAGAGCGGCTGTGTTGTTTGATTAGCTCCATATTACAAAAACATGCATCCCTGTGTAGATTTTATTGTGCATATGACAACTGAAAGAACCATCTGTTTTTCCATCATTGCAGCGTCTGTACAAGGAGAACTATGAGAAAACCAAGGCCAAGAACCACATCCCCCCAGACATGTTGGATATCCTGTCTGCCCGCAGTACCCAGAATGCCGTCAGCGAGATCAACTACCGCAAGTATCTGCACCAGTGGATTTGCATGCCTGACATGCAGGTGTACGTGCAGGCACGCAAAGTCAATGAACAGCTCAGCGACGTAAGTAGCAGTCCTCAGCTTTGATATTCTGTGCTGGTTATTGCTTATTTAGTCAGCTCTATCATTCTCTGTGCTATGATCCTATATGTTTACATTTTATATTTTTTCTTATTTTATTTGTTTTTGTTTTTCATTTTTGTGAGAATATTGAAAATCAGTTAAACCACACTGAGTTTTTTCTATTCCTTTTTTGTTTATTTCTTAAAAAATATGAAAGGTCAGGATGTTTTGTTGCCTTATTGTATGTAAAAGAAATCAAATAGCTACATTCTTGAATCCTATGCACTGAAACTAATTTCAGCCACAACATTTTACCTCTCCCCAGATCTTCTACAAGGATGATCTGAACTGGCTCAAAGGTATTGGTTGCTATGCCTGGGACACGCCAGAGATCCTCCGTGTCAAGAACGCTGATAATCTTCAGAGTGAGGTTAGCCCAAGCAACACACTCATTCTCCATCCTCTTCATTGTTTTAAGTTTCTAACTTTAGTTCATCTCCTTTATAAGGATTTTGTCCTAACAGATGATTGCTGTGCTTCATTTTTGATTCTAGAACAAGTACAGAGCCAAAGGCAAAGATGCTTTCAAAGAATATTCAGTGGTGACGGAGACTCCAGTGTACGAGACCGCCAAGCAGAACGCTCAGAACCTGAGTGACGTAAGGGATTTTATTGTCTTAGATTCATGCTAGCTCAGTAGTTTGTTAACACTCTCTTTGTACATTACAAACAAAAAGAAGTAAGATCGCAAATCTCATCTTTTTTTCTCCATTTGTTTTCCCAGCTGCACTACCGCTATGATTACAACGCCAATATCAAGGGCACCAACACCGCTCCTGCTGTTACCATTGAAACAGAAAGAGCCCGTCTGGCCAACTACATCCAGAGTGATGTAAGATAACGTTCCTTCATATTCAGTGTGATTGTTTAACAATTATTATCATATATTGTATAGTATCAATATTTATAATTTTTAACAACATCTCTCATCATGTGTGTTGACTTCTCTTAGAACTGGTACAAAGAAGCTAACAAGAGCTTCATGCCAACCGGTTATTCACTGCCTCATGACACCCCCCTCATCAAGCAGGTCAAGTTGAACACTGTTGTCTCCAGCAATGTAAGTCAAACACACGCTTGGGCAGATCAGAACTTTTTTATTTTTACGGTAATTTGATGTCTCTGAATGACACACTTTTGTTTTTATCCTTGCAGGTGAAATACAAGGAGGCCTATGAGATGGTGAAGGCTAAAGGCTACACTCTTCACCCAGAGGGTGTCAACTTTGTCACTGCAAGGAAGGCTAACAAGATCATCAATGAAGTAAGATGACACACAGCTGTTATACTTAAGCCAGACCCACTGTTGTAGATTAATGTTTCATTTCCTTGTGATGGATGTTAAATGCTGCATAAAACAGTGCTGTGCATGTGTTTCTTGCTCCTCCAGCGTCTGTATCGTGAGACTTACCACAAGCAAAAGGACAAGATCCACACAACCTATGACACTCCTGATATTAAACAAGTCAAGATGAACCAGGAGCACCTCAGTGACGTACGGGCACCCACAGATTACAACATTCATGTCCTTTTTTTTAAAAATTCATGCTGTAAGATGGACTTTTTTTTGTTCCCTTCTTACCCTAGTTGTGCTACAAAGAGAAATACTACAACAGCAGAGGCCAGCTGATATCGTTGCCCATAACGCCTGAGCTCATGCACTACCACCACGTCAATGAGATCACCAGCGACGTATGTAAAGAATAAAATTAAAACAAAATCTCTACAAGGTGGAGTTTGAAGATGTTTTTTAAAATAAATTTTAAAATTGTTTTGTGTTTTTAGCTGAAATACAAAGAGGACCTGATGTGGCTGAGAGGCATTGGCTGCTTCTTGTATAACACCCCAGAGATGGTCCGTGTCCGCGACGTCACCAAATTCAGGGTACGTCTTTTTGGATAGAATGGATTCCTATTTTTCCTTTCCAATGCATATTCAGGCATCTGCATCATTCATATAAACTATTTTTTTCTCTCTTATAGGTGAGCTATCCAGTGGAGGCTAAGAAGAACCTTGCTAAATTCTCTGTGGTCCTGGACACGCCTGAGTATAAGCGTGTGACTGAGCTGAAGACGCACATGAGTAACGTGAGTTGGTTTCCTAAATGTGCTTCATCGTATTATAGCTTCATGTGATCTGGTTTCCAAACAAAAATGAGCTTGCAGTATATTCTAAAAAACAAAAGCCACACGTTTTGACATTCGCTCTGTTTCTTTCCAGCTGATCTACAAAGCTCAGAGCAAGGAGGACATGGCCAAAGTCACCACAACTGCAGACTCTGTGGACATTCGGAGAGTCAAGTGGGCCCAGCAGCTGGTTAACCAGGCAAGCTCAAATAAACAGCATGAATAACTGAATTTATTATATGTATGTGTGTGTCTTTCCTGATAATCTAATCAATATTTTTTCCCTTCTGCTACAGTACCAGTACGTAGATCTGGCTGCCAAACAAAGAGCTCATTTCACTCCAGAAATCAATACTCCAAATATGGGCCATGCTAGAAAAATGAAAGTGTTCTACAGTGATGTAAGTCTGATCCTTCGTTCTCATTTAATGCCGCTGTCACTGAAACCTCAACCTAAAATTGTTTGTATTTTATTTTGTTTACACTATTTACTGTAGCTGCTTTCTACATACTCTTATACTTTGCCAAAATAATTGAAATTACAGCAATTGCAGTCTCCTCTGAAGCCAATTTCTAAGGTGTTGTCTCAATCGTTTCTTCCCTTAGAACAAATACAAAGAACAGTATGAGAAGATGAAACACCGGTACACTGCCATTGCTGACACACCTCTCCTGATCCGTGCCAAGAAGTCCTACCTGCAGTCCAGTGATGTGAGTTTGTTCATTTAGGAAACTTGTGATTTAGTTTGAAACTGTTATGCATTCAGGAATTATAGGAGTCAGACTGTTTGTTAATAATTTTTCCACTGAAAACAGTCAAATTTAAGATATTTCATTAACTAATAGTGAATTTTATCCCATGTCAAAATATAAATATTCTTTATCTGTTTATCTGATTTTACCCTTTTACCACAAATACTGTACAAGTCAGTGTGAAATTGTAGATGCTATAAATCACATTATGTGTGTTTGATGAATGTATATGACACGTTTTCTCCTTCGTTTCTTCAGCTGCGCTACAAAGAAACCTTTGAGCTTTCCAAGGGACACTACCACACAGTCAAGGATGCTCTGGACATCACTTACCATCGCAGGGTCACTGATGACATTAGCGAGGTCGGCAGTTGAAATTATCTGGCTCATTGTTAACTATAAATGTCTTTATAAATGTACATGTTTTGAGCTTTTGCATCTCCATCTACTGTTTTTTTCCTCTCTTATCAGGTTAAATACAGAGAGAAGTATATTAGCTCTCTGGGGACCTGGAAGTCCATCCCCGATCGTCCCGAACTCTTCTTCAGCAAGATTGTCAGCGGTAACGTTAGTGACGTGAGTACTCGTGACTTTATTCACCCTGTGGTAAAATGTTTACAGTTCATTAAAGAGTATTCAGTACAATGAGCACTGAGACACACTACACAACATTTCAATTTAATTTAATCTCATTTTATGTGTTTTTTTTTAGGTCAAGTATAAGGAGGACCTGGATTGGCTGAAGGGTATTGGCTGCTTTGTATGGGACACACCTGAGCTGGTGCAGGCTGAGAGGAACAAGACGCTCTACAGTGAGGTAAAGCATCAGTGACATTAAGCTTCATTTTTATTTATATGGCACCTGTTTATGATTTGCAGTATTGAGGTATAGTTTCTGTATTTTCTTAATAAAAGTTGTATTGTTTGTCTGCAGAGACTGTACAAAGCCTCCTTTGAGAAGAACAGAGGCAACTTCAAGTATACCAGCGACACTCCATTCTTCCAAGCCGCCAAGCAAGCCTCCGTTCTCATAAACGATGTGAGTCCCGTCATTCTTTAACCTCCAGCAATAAATAAAAATTGGATTTAGTTTGTTAACGCATTTGTAAATCAAATGAAACAGTTAACCACATTTCTATTTTTCTGTGCTTCTCTATTGGACTCTCAGCGTGGAGGTAAAAAAAACCAGGAATTCACTGTAGTATTTTATAATTGCCTACACTGTTTATCACTGACTGTTTTTGTGTTTACCCTTAAAGTCAAGTGTTTAAAATGTTCCCCTTTGTTCTTTACATCAGTCAGTTTTTACCTTCCTTAAATTCTTAAAATGTTTCATCCACATGACACGAGATGAAACATTTTGTTCTCTGGGGACTCCTGTTTAACTACCTTCTGACACTTTGAGCAGAGGGCTTACAGAGCAGACTATGAGAAGACCAAGGATAAGTTCACCATAACTACAGATGATCCTAGATATCAACTGGCCAGGGAGAACAGGGAGATGAGCCAGGTAAACGCCCTGGTCACGTTGTACCACCGGCCTGCCACCTCCGGTCTGGTCCCCGAAGAGCCCTGACACCGGTGCATGAGGTTGTCAGCAGGACTGCTGATGGTGGACATCGCATGGCATTTATAGATCTCCCAACTCAAAAAAAATTATTTCCCTTTTGTATCAGTTTCTTCATTTTGTCCCACACAGGTTGCTGTTGAACTGCCACTCAAACAGCAGCTGGAATGCTGAGTGTTATGCAGTGTTGTCCTTCATCTGCTCCATCAGAAATGACAGTTTAATCACTAGCACAGTAACAATTCAATCCACTGAGCCGATCGTCTCACACTCGCTGTAGATGATCATCCCTGTCACTCTGAGGGCACAGATAAGGACAGACAGCACCATCGTCACACTTGGATCCGGAGTTCTTCTCCAGTCCTCCCCCATGTTACTGCTGTTTTCCTTTTGTGTCCTCAACTATGGCATGCTGTGTGTGTGTGTGTGTGTATGTCATTGTGTATGTGGACAGAAAATGTATAAATCCAGAGCAAAGGATCTACTAAAGGGTGGCTGCAATGAGCTACTCCGCCCTGACATCCTCACAGCCCTTTACCAGACCACTATGGGCAGTAAGGTAAACAAAGAGAGAAGGGAAGCATGATAACTCTGATCTCTGTCCACAAACAGGCACAAAATAGACCATGTGTTATATATCATAAGACTCAAGTCATAGATGGAGGTGACTTTGTTCCTCCCTGCTGTTTGTGGACAAGGTCTTATCACATAAAATCCCCATCCTGCAGAAAATCTTTCCATCCAGTCATTCCATTTAAAAGTGGCTTTAACTCCCACATTGTCCATCCTTCTTCCATGCTCTAATCCCTCCATCGCTCATTTGCTTTTCTTCATGGGCAATTCATTACCGAAGCTTTAACACTGTTTGCCCAACTGCCTTTGAGCAATTTGGTATCTAAAGTCAGAAATGCAGTAAAATTTAGTACATTATAGCTTCTCCTGGAATTTGTTAGTTTTGACCAAAATAGCAATCACAGAGTCTTCTCTTATGTAAACTATATATATCTATATCTATAGATAGATATATCTATCTATAGATATATCTATAGATATATCTATAGATAGATCTATAGATAGATATATATCTATCTATAGATCTATCTATAGATAGATCTATAGATAGATCTATAGATATATCTATCTATAGATCTATCTATAGATAGATATATCTATAGATAGATCTATAGATATATCTATCTATAGATCTATCTATAGATCTATAGATAGATATATCTATAGATCTATAGATATATCTATCTATAGATCTATAGATATATCTATATATATCTAGATAGATATATATAGATATATCTATCTAGATATATCTATATATATCTATCTAGATATATATAGATATATCTAGATAGATATATCTATATATATCTATCTAGATATATATAGATATATCTATAGATCTATAGATAGATCTATAGATATATCTATATATATCTAGATAGATATATATGGATAGATGGATAGATGGATAGATAGATAGATAGATAGATAGATAGATAGATAGATAGATAGATTGATAGATAGATAGATAGATAGATAGATAGATAGATAGATAGATAGATAGATAGATAGATGCATATGCCCACATGGTTTAAGATGTTGTATGTATATATATATATATACATACAACATCTTAAACCATGTGGGCACTGCAGACTTTCATGATGGTGGTAAGGCATTTAACTGTCTTTATTGTCACATGAATAATGCATCCCTCTGTGCACGTGCACGTCTCTCATCGAGCATGCCTATAAGCTTTTCCATTGCTTTGTTTCACTCAGTTGATGTTGCATATTGATTTAATTATAACTACATGCTAGCCAACTTGCTCTGATAGTGTTTAAAAGCTATCCAAGAAAAAAAACAAGTAATAAATTTTTCCTTAAAATTAGCTATAATATGCTATAACGCTAGCGATGTTTTAAAATTAGCGCTATCATCTCAACTGACTCTTAAGAAGCTGAAATAGGACTTTTTTAAAAATCTGCAGTAGGGTTGTATATGTATAGTGTCTGCAAGACTTTTTCGATGTTTTCTTGGACAGTTTTTCTAACACTTTAGAAGTTGCTTGTTATATTCATAAAGACAACAACAAAAAATTCATAAAGACAAGCAAATTAATACAGCAGCAATTTCATTGCATGATGCTAACTTTCTTTTGTTTTCACATTATCCTTGTTCTATCAGTGGAAGTATAGAGAGCAGTATGAACGTGCCAAGGACAAGTTCACCTCTGTTCTGGAGACTCCTGAGTATGAGGCCCACAAACGCAGCAAGAAGATCAGTGATGTAAGTTTTGGGTTTGCAAGGTTTTTTATTATTATGTTTAGATTTGTACAAGAACTTGTGAAGAAGCAGTGGGTTTTTTTGTGTTTAAATTTCACCTGTTACTATCTACATCTGCTTAGATCATCTACAAGATGGAGTATAACAAGACCAAGGCAAAGGCTTACACCTTACCTTATGACACTCCACACCAACAACACATGAAGAAGGTCAAGGAGATCACCAGCAATGTAAGTCTGCACTGCACTTTTAAAATATTCTTTCATACACTGGCACAGGAAACCAAAATACAAAATGTACTTTTGCATATTTTATGTGTCTTGCAGCTGAAGTACAAAGAGGTGTATGAAAAGAGCAAGGCCCACATCAACATTGACCCCGAAGCTCACGAGATCCGTGCCGCTAAGGAGGCCTACAAGAACATCACCAATGTGAGCATCTCGAGTGCCAGAATTTTCAAATGACATTTTTAAACCCAAATTTGTGCTAACATCCAGTTTTTGATTCTGTTTTATTTTGCTATATTTCTAGCTTGACTACAAGAAGAAGTATGAAGCAACCAAGAACCAGTGGATCTGGACAGCGGACAGGCCCGACTTTGTCAATGCTGCCAAGAACTCCTTGCAGCAAAGCGATGTGAGTTGGGACCTCTTATTTTAATGTGTGTCATTTTAGCAACATGCAGCACTGTTGCTCTCTTTTTTTCACCGCCATATTTTACCAACAGGTTGAGTACAAGTACGACAAAGAGATCATGAAGGGCTGCGTGATACCTGTGGTCGATGACAAGTTAACCTTACTGTGCATGAAGAATGCTGAAATGGCCAGTGAGGTAAGTTTCCCCATTCTTTATTAGAGACACCATATTTAGTTAAAACTACTAAAGGCCAGATAGTGATGCTTAGTCAAGTCAAGTCAAGTTTATTTATAAAGCACATTTAAAAACAACCGAGGCTGACCAAAGTGCTGTACAATAAAATACAAATATAAAATGCAATAAAACACAAGTACATAAAACACCTCACTGATAAAACAATAAATTTAAACAATAAGTTAAACCTTGCTAAAAGCCAATGAGAAGAGGTGAGTTTTAAGAGCAGTTTTAAAAGTTCCAAGGCTTGTGGAGAATCTGATGTTTAATGTCCTAAACTGCTTCTTTTTTCTTTTGCCCATCCCAGGTGAAATATAAACAGAAGTATGAGAAGGAAAAGGGACACTACATGCCTGTCCTGGACACTCCTCAAATTCTCCATGCCAAGGCTGTGCGTGTTCTGGCCTCAGAGGTAAGAACTGTTCAGCAAAAAATTAACTGTACTATAGGGTATATATAGTATACCCTTAGGTAAAACTTATGAGTTTTTAAATGTTTTTATTCTTTATTTTATTGTTCATCAGAGCAAATACAAGGAGGCCAGTAAGAAGGAAATGCAGTCCGGCTCATTCACCACCCTGTCCGACACTCGTGATACTGCCCACAGCAGGACAGTCAACAAACTTGTCAGCGGGGTATGACTGTCTTACTATTACATGCGTTTCACAAAATGAGCTCAGCCAGCATGTAACCCTGGACTGTTTGTTTGCAGCTGGGCTTGATGTGCTGTTCTATCTTTTTAGAAAGTGTACAAAGAAAAGTTTGAGAAGGAAAAGGGCAAGTCCATATATAACCACATGATTGTGCCGCCTGATGTTCAGCATGCCATGGACGTGGCCAAAAATCAGAGCAATGTGAGTCATTTCCACAAATGGGCTAAAACAGTTGGGGTAGTTGGACTTGGGGGTAATTTTTTCAGCTTTTCATAGTTGTCTGTGGATGTGGAAGTCAGGTTTACTATATTGCATTTCCAATTTTGTCCAACTGGACAGGTGGCCTACAAGAAAGATGCCAAAGCCAGCCTGCACTACACTACTGTAGTCGACCGTCCTGACATAAAGAAGGCTACCCAGGCTGCTAAACTCATCAGTCAGGTAACCATGAAGTACACTGATACTGACTCACCAGCTCAGTACATGTAAATGTGTTTAAAGGCTCAACTCAAGACAAAAGAAGAGAAAAAAAGAGCATCCCAATAGTACCCATCCCTGTACTGTAGTTTCTACATGATCAACTGACTCTTGTCGGGTCTTGTGCCCATCAGATTGGCTACCGTGAGAAAGCACGTGAAGAGGCCAGCCGTGGAGGCTCTCTAGCCCACCGCCCAGATATCGCTTTGGCAACTGAGGTGTCCAAGCTGACAAGCCAGGTACACTAAATGAATTTGCTCACCTGTCTCATCCAGCCCTGGACAGTCGGGTTCCTTTGCCACTGGGTCGCAACGATTGTCATCTCATAGAAAAGGCTTCCCTTGTTTATTCATTTATTCATTCATTTAATTATTTATTTAGGTGGCAGCCAGTTGGAAAGATCAGCTGCCTGGATTTTAACTGTCAGATCAGCTTCCACAAGCTAATATTAGCAGACTAGTAGTGCTGTGGTAGATGCTTAGCAGCAGTCGTGTTGGCCTAATGATACAACTAGCAGCTCTTCCACTGCGCTTCCTCTGCCATCCTGCATTATAATCCATGTTACTCCATGAAAGTAGATGTTTAACCATACCATTGTACATGTCCCACCACCATCCTTATACCTGTCCTCCTCTTCCTCCATCCTTCAATACTATAACTCTTCTTCTCAACCTTAATCTCTTTCCTCTTCTGTCTACTTCCATAACATCCTAGTCTGTGTGTTCTCATCCCTCCATCTCACTGCGCTTTGTAGGTGGAGGATAAGCCCTCCCTCCATGGAGCAGCTTCCTATGATACCCCCCTGATGCGCCACATTAAGAAAATGAGTGCGGTGACTAGTGATGTAAGGAGGTTTATGCCCTAAAACTGACGGACTGCTGCTGCTTGTCTGTCCTCTCTGTCTCTCTGTCCCCCTTCCTGCTGACCCACAGACAGGGTTCACTGAGCCTTTAAGATAAACATCTGGAACTTTTGAGAAAATATTGATTCACAAATCAAATCTTACAAAGTTCCTATTTGATTTGCTCTTTCTTTTCTTTGCAGTGTCCACCCTCTGCTTTTTTTATATTTCCATTACAAGATGTGCCTCATTGCCAAGCATAGAGAACAGCGTTACTGCATTAGCTGCCTGGCGCTAATACTATGTGTTTATTTAAACTGTCTTTTCAGATTTTTCCCATTATTTCCCTTTAAGTCTCCATGTCTGTTTGTTTCTGAATGTGACAAAAGGCTTTTCTAAAAATGAACTTGAATTGTTCTTAAAAACATGTGTATGTCCAGTAGTTCACCGTGCTGTGCTCCATTTTCATCGCAATCCTAAGGGGTGGTGTAGGCCCTCCTAAAAGTTTGGAATACGGTTACAGTAGTGAAAAGTTAGCCACAATTCCTGTTAGATATACACATGTTTTTATAGCACACCTTTTCAAACGTGTTCCTGTGTTTTGCCTTCACTCTAAAGTGGTTTGACCTGTGGAGCCAAACCACACCTGACCTGCGTCCACAACCACACCGCCTTACCTTTTCCATATATATTTTATTATATATGAAGTTCATGTTTGTGTTTATGTGAATTACAGGATGCTTTATTTGCTTATGTTTACAGTACAAAGCATCTTGTCTGATCAGTTTGATCAACTTTAAAGTTAATAAATGCATCAGAATCAGTTTTACATTTGCAACCAATCTATTACACGCTTTTCATTACTGCTCAACATATTTATGAAAGAAAAAACAAATTAAATACTTAAAATGTGGCACAGAGCCTGTGCAAAGCTTTTATAAAACTATCTGCGAGGAATCTGAGTCACTAATCAAATCCAAAAACTGTTGTCCTTCAGTTGTCTTTTACTATGATGGAGACGTCGGCTGATGTTGGTTTCCTCTCAGTCAATACATAAACTAACTTGTACACATATCCTACGCTAATGAACAGGTGAAGTACAAGGAGAAGTTTGATAAGGAGATGAAAGGAAAGAAACCTCAATATGACCTGAAGGAAAGTAAGATTTACAAGACTCTCAAGGAAGCCAGTGTGCTGGCCAGTGAGGTGGGTGCTCGCGTATCTTATCATCACTTCACACCGTTTTTATCATAGGCCAAAAAAATCATTCATTTTTTCCACAGTTGTTATACTTTTGTATAGTTTGTCTGATTGGTTTATCTATGGGAGTAAAGCAATATCTGATTTTGGCATCCTGGTGTTGTTACTAGAACAGAGACAAACTAAATGTATCCTAGTAATTCTTTACATTTCTGTGAAATTCACCATTTCAAACAAATATCGCCCATTATATATTACCATAGTGTCTAATTAATGTGACTGCTGTCAATATAACACACAGGTGAAGTACAAGGGTGACCTGAAGAAGATCCACAAACCTGTGACCGACATGGCCGAGTCCCTGTCCATGAAGCACATCACGAGCACCAGCAAGCTGTCCAGCGACGTAAGCTACCTGTGTGGCTATTAACCTTTAACCCTCTCACATTCCCAAACAGGAAGCTGCAGCGAGCGAGTTTGGTTTCGTTGCACAGTGTGCTGAACTCTGTTTCCATCACCTCACAGTAACAATCGGCAAAATGTAGCAAACTGCTGACCATCTCATGGATTTATGCACTAAGCTCCATCATAAAAGACATCCATCATTCTCTGACCTCATCTGGTAGTGATCTTTACCCATCTCACTTTTGACCTTTGACCCCGAATACTATCACCCTCTATAACCTCTACTTCTTAACCTTTTCAGTGACTTTTTTCCCCCCCGTAGTTCAAACAAAACTAGTCTTTTATTAATGTTCACTTAACACCGACTTCCTCTTCCTGCCTTTTGTAGATTGACAATTATTTTAACATAACTTTAAAAACCCTTATGTTTAAATGCTATTATGTTTCTTTCTATCATAAACTATGAGGATTTTCTGCTAAGTAATGATTCGCTGTACTGAGCTGCCTTACTTTACTGGGAATCCCCCATAGTACTGCTACAAGAAGAAATTTGAGGAGAGTAAGGGTCACTACCACATGATTCCCGACACACCTGAACAGCTCCATCACAAGGAGGCTTCTGAACTTCAAAGTAACGTAAGTGGTTCATACTCCCGTGGGGCAACGAGCACTCAACACAGTAAAAAAAACACTATTGTGGGTTTCAACTGTGTCAGACAGTTTTCCTTCCCACTGTCGCCAAAGTGCTTGCTCACAGGTTGATTGTTGGGTTTGTTGTTGGGTTTTTCTCTGTATGTATATTTTTAGGGTCTACCTTACAGTATAAAGCGCCTTGAGGCGACTGTTGCTGTGATTTGGCGCTATATAAATAAAATAGAATTGAAGTGAATTGATAATACTTTCTATGTTTATTATACTGTAACAATTTTAATGGGCCGAACAAAGAGGCAGATGTAGAATTGGATATTTATTTATTAACCATTCAGTTTCAGGAAGGCATTTAACAAAAAATGTTTGTTCAATCTTTTCTTTGCTGTACCGTAGCAGAGCTTTTGCCCACACAACTGTAATTGTGTTAGTTAAAAAAATGCTGTTAAAATTGATATTTAAAAAAAATAAAAAATAAAATAAAAACAAAAAATACTCATTTTGTAATTGTTTATGATATAGCATATTTGGTATTATAGTTTTCTTTCCAGGGAGTCATTTCTCATATCAAGTCACTGTTAAATACCTTGATTGCATAATCAGTCGCAGTGAAGAGCCGTGCAAGCTTTTCTTTTCTGTTCTCATTTACATTAATTACAGTAATTTAACTTGTCTTGAATCTTACTGGATGGATACACCTTACAGCTTTTCTGTTTGATTTTCCCAGCGTACAGAAATGAATGGAAACCATGTGATATCCCCACAGTGTGTCTTTCCTTTGCAGACAGTTGAGTATGTTTGTGTGGGTCGTTACAGGTGAAATACAAGGAGAAGTATGAGAAGGAGAAGGGCAAACCTATGCTGGACTTTGAGACACCCACATATGTGACTGCTAAGGAGGCTCAGCACATGCAGAGTCAGGTAAATAAGCCTTCTGTTAACCTCTGCCAATGAAGTACGCACAGATGCAGTACGTTTTCCCATTGCAGACCTCTCTTAGAATCTTTAGTGCCTCCTTAAGCGCTATATTAACTTGTATTGTGTTGCCTCTTGTTGCTAGTTGGATGCAAAGCCATTGTTTATGTTATGCTTACAGAATGAATCTAAAGTATGGAAAAACATTTTACAATGCCTTTAGTAACTTTATTACACCAAAACTGCAATTCAGTAATTTTATAGTCGCAAAATGTTTTAAATTGCAGAAAATTCACATCAGTAGCTCTTTACAGTCGTCCTATTGTAATACTGTGGCAGTGTAAAATGCGCTGAAAGGAAACTCAGCTTCTGTATTGTTCACTTAATGCTATGACAGGTTATTTTCCTGTCAAGATGTCAAAGTAAAGTATGTGTTTGGCCTCTTTCCTGGAGCCTGCTTTATAGATTTTAATTACAATATGATATCCTAGTGTAGTTGCTTTTTCACAACAAACACCTCTTACACCTCCACACATGCACTCAGACACATTTACAGACATCAGATATACAGTTATGGGTGCTATCATGAGCAGAATGGTGCAAACAAGAATGAAGGGAGCTGCATTGTGAACCAGCACTGCTTGCATGTGGTTATCTGAGCTCTGTCTGTCCCTTGTGTTATCTCTGTGACCAATAGAAAGACTATAGGAAGGACTTTGAGGAGTACATGAGGGGAAAGAACCTCTCAGGCTTGGAGGTCACCCCTGCCATGATTCATGTCAGACACGCCACCAAAATAGCCAGTGAGGTAACTAAAGGACAACTTACATCTGATGGCGTCTCCTATTTACCTCACCCAAGCTTCATAATCGTACTAAGACAACATCACAATCGGTCTCTTTTTCTTTTCACCACTTTTTTTAGCCCTTCCCAGTTTGTCTTTTGCAGTATTATTAGTTTATTATTAACTTTTGCATGATTGTCTACAGAATAATAATGACCTACCCATCCTCCAGCCATCATGTGTCTTCCTAGCAGTAAAGTACTCAACTAATATTGAATAGATCTTCATTTTACAGTCCTTCACCAAGTAGTAGCTTACCGCCAACTTTATGTGACAAGACTGCATGCATGTAATTATTTGTGTGAAGCAACAGGGTGAAATGCTGATGTGAATTCCCATCTTGTTGATTTCCTTGTTGTTTTAATGAAGATTTTGTTTCTGCTCTTTCTGATTAAATGTGTTTCAACTTGTTTTTTCATTAGAATCCTGCCAAAATCACCAACGTCTCCAGTTTTCTCTGTAACAATATCACCGATTGTAATGATAATACATAAAAGCAGTGAATGTGTCTCTGCGTAACTTGGAAAGACTTGGTGACTTTGAGCTTTTTAAAGGCAAGCAGCAGAACTTGCCGACTGTATCGTTTGTCTGTCTGTGTGCTTTGGCCTGGCCTGCCTGTGTGCCCTTCTCTGCAGTCTCTCTGTTCTTCTTCCGTCCTGTAGAAAGAGTACAGGAAGGATCTAGAGGAGGGGGTGAAGGGTAAAGGTCTAACTGTACTGGAGGAAACTCCGGAGCTTTTGAGAGCAAGAAATGCCACTCAAATCCTGTGTGAGGTACGACTGACCGAGAGGTGATGCGAACAACATCACGCTCTCATCTGAATGACTTCCAACAATCTCGCTCTTCATGAATCCTATCCCCTCTTAACTAAGCTTCACCATTGCACTAAAAGTGAGACTGTTGGGTTCACTCGTCCTCTTGTCCCTGCTTTCTTATGTCACTAATTTCCCATCATTGTATTTTGTGTTTCATGACCATAACCTAACCTTCATCTGCACCCTATTTAATTTTGCCATGATTTTCACTTGTACTCATATTTATTTGTGTATTATGAATCCTACAAAAATCAGCCTCAGTTGTACCCAAAGCATATCTTCTCTTCTCTTGTTTTTCAAGTCAAACATGCAATGTTGAATTTTTATAGAATTTTAATGACTTTATCTTTTTTCATAAGTGATCCCGGTGCTTGCAGATCTCTTAATTGTTTTGTTGTTGTCGGTAGTGTTGTTTTTGAAAAGATATACTCTGAGTGCATTTGAGGTTGATTTGTAGATTGCAAGATAGATGTATAATGACTTAATGAACAAACTGAAGAAGTAGAAATGGTCTCTTTTATGTCATGTCTCTAACTGCTGACTGCTGTTGTTTTATTTTCAGTTCTGTGTCAAGCTTCACACTCAGTCTTGTTACCACATCCGTTACGTAGATTCTGCTAACTTTCTCTATTCTCTGACCCCTCATGATTTCTGGTTTTGCAGCCCTCTTCAGTATGAATGAGTAGAAACCCCGTTTTGTGTTTTTTTTAGAGTAACATTATCATGTGTAAAAATTTTAACTTTTGGTATTTACAGAGAGAGTACAAAAAGTCTCTGGAGCAGGAGATCAAGGGCAAGGGAATGCTGGCTTTGGCTACAGACACCCCAGACTTTATGAGAGCCAGGAATGCCACGGAGATCCTCAGTCAGGTCTGAATCTTAAATGTTTTTTGCATCGCTTTCTTGGAGCAGTGATTTCCAGAGTGTGAGCTGCAGGCCCCTGATATGAAATGAAGGTATTATGATTTAATTATTTATGTAAAAGGAAAAAAAAGAACTATTTTAGCTCCAGAACACATGTTATATCTCATCATTAGCAGGGAAAAATTAGATTCAGGATTAAGGTAATCAGATAGTAACAACCAAATTAAAAGAAGACAAAGAAGGAACTATATTTGCAACATATTCTGTGTCGAACAGAGTGATTGCATGTTAAGGTGGACTGAAAAGATTCCAAGAGTAAGAAAAGTCGAACATTTAGACTAGACAGAGTAAGACTGGGATGATGAGAGGGCTATTTCTTCACACTAGGCTGAGGCTGATTAGGGAAGGGGAGACATGTGGGGAATGAGACACGGGTGAAAAAAGTCAGCACAATGACAACATTGGAAGTAAACTTACATAATGCACAAAGAAAAATCAAGCTTTGAGGAAAATGGGAACTAACTAAATAGAGACAGCACACAGATACAAGGGAACAGTGAAGGAAGTAAACACAAATAACAAAGTCAAAGAAAGAACTTGAGTAAATACAAAATGACAGTTCAGGTCAATTTGTATTCACGAACATAAAAACAGGCATCAAAAACTCAGAAGACAAGAACTAGGCTAGAATGGTACAATAAATAAAACTAACGTTTGGTGAAACTATGAGCACACGTCCGGTGTTAAAAGGAATATCTGTTAATATTTTCTGCTGCATTTATGATCAGTGCTGACTGGCTGTTTTTCTTTTCCAGTCTAAGTACAAGCAGACCGCTGAGATGGACAGAGCCAGCTACACAACTGTCATCGATACCCCTGACATCATCCATGCTCAGCAGATGAAGAACATCGTCAGCCAGGTAGGTTACTGAACTGACCCAGCCACCACTCTCATCAGGAAAAATCCTTAGCATATATAAAAAAAATCACAAATTGTATTATCATCCAAACAGAAAAAATACAAAGAGGAGGCTGAGAAGACCATGTCTCACTATGTACCAGTCCTGGATACTCCAGAGATGCAGCGAGTCCGCGAGAACCAAAAGAACTTCAGCACTGTAAGTAACACACGAGGAGTTACGCCGCGTCCGGACAGGTCAGCACGTCCTGACTGAGGTTCTTTCAGCATCTTGTGTCTCTATGTGCGTCTTTATAGCTGCTGTAAAATTATATTTCCAGTACTTTATATGTTTGCAGGGGCGCCACCAAGGGGGGGCCACAGGGGGGCCACTAGCCACACTTCAAAATTTGCTGCCCCCCCACCGAATGCCCCCACCCAGCAAGATTGTCCAATGTTGGTAATAATTCTAATAAACATGGGCACAAAAGAGAGGAAGACACCATACATTTACTCATTTAATCCTGTTTAAAACAGATTATTATGGATTTCATAATATTATTTGGTTTTCACAGACACCTAAGCTAGGCATAATTATTCTTTTCTCCCATATTTTTTGCCTTATTTTTCAAGTAACCTATATTTCACAACTGCATAATAAAACTGGAAATTCTGTTTTTGCTGTGCTACCCCATTTTTTTAGTTGTGGCCCCCACATGGCCACCCCTATGAAAAAATTCTGGAGGCGCCTCTGTTTGTATGTACTGTTTTAATGTTCTACTCCAGTTAGTTTTGTGCCTTAATCAGGGATATACGTGAAGACTTGACCTCTTTTTCATTGTGAAACATCTTAACTGCACTTTTGTTTTTCTCCTTGTAGCTTCAATACCAGGCTGACCTTAAAAACATAAAGGGCAAAGTGTCTACTGTAAAGGACACTCCTGAAATGCTGCGTGTTAAAGAGAATACAAAGAATTTCAGCTTGGTATCTACTCCGTAATATTTTTTCTTAACTTTTTCTAATATCACATTTTTTACATAATTCTTTCAATTAATTTTTTTTGGGTTTGGCGTTCCACATTTTTTAACAAACCTTGATATGCAGCCCTTCTTTATTTAGAGCAAATTATTTTATTTTTTTTAACTTTGCAAAACAAGCAGTTTTTAATTTGTGTAACTAACTCTTAACCCTTGGTTCTATACTTTAACCTTTACTTAAAACTCTTAGTGCAGACGTTGTGGTGTGAAACGCTTTGCTCAAAGTGTTGTAATCAGGCAAAATGCGTGTGCTTTATTTTTAAATGTTTGTATAGATTTTGTCTCATTCTGTGTGCTTTTGTTGACGTGTGCTCCCAAAGGTGCAAGATAAGTAAATTAGCGCTCGGTGAGGCTAACCACTCGTTTATGCTTTGTTCCTCGTCCGTGTAAGATTAAGTACAAAGAGGATTTGGGAGGAGGAACAGCTTTGCCCGAGACCCCTGAGATGGAGAGGGTTAAACGCAACCAGCGCAACGTCAGCACGGTACTCAACAGAGTGACCCTGCCCTACCTCATTACTCCTCAGCCACTCCTCCCTCCATATTTCCTCCTCCTCTAGCATCAAAGAATAAAACCAGACCTGCCATCACATCTAATCTCTCCAAATAATAATTATATATTCAACTGTTTTTGTTTTTTGCAGAAACCTGTTTTTCATTCTAATTTTTTTTTGGAGCCCAGAAAAATCCCTAGATGCTAAGAACTAGATGACCAAAAGTATGTGGAGACTTTATTGTGCCTTTGTTTGGGGCTGTTAGTTCACATTTGTTCATTTCAGAGGACTTAACAGACTTGGGTACATGAAAAAAAGCCTTTTATATTTGGACCCTGACAGAACCCAGACCTCATCATGCAGGCTCAGCGTTTGAACTTATTAAGAGTCTTGTGGCTGATGTGGAGCAAATCCCTGCAAACACAACAGTAAATGCAACACATGAATGTCCATGCTTTTAAAATGCAGTCTCAACAAAACACGGTTGTATTATTTGTGTATCCACATACTTTTGGTGATATAGTGTAAACAGATGGTGTTTCCACTGTGAAATAATTAGAATCTTATCGTCCACAGGGGACTGTGAGGGCTTAACGGACTCATAATTAATTTCATCTGAACCTTGAAGTGATAAACTAAACTAAGCATCACCCACATGCACCTGTGTCTGAAAACCGATATGATCAGTAACCTTTTCATTTCAGTTGTTCTGAAGTCAACACCTGAAATGTGTGCGTTCTTTGTTAAATGTTTGTATAGATGTTTGTCTCATTCTGTGTGCTTTTGTTGACGTGTGCTCCCAAAGGTGCAAGATAAGTAAATTAGCGCTCGGTGAGGCTAACCACTCGTTTATGCTTTGTTCCTCGTCCGTGTAAGATTAAGTACAAAGAGGATTTGGGAGGAGGAACAGCTTTGCCCGAGACCCCTGAGATGGAGAGGGTTAAACGCAACCAGCGCAACGTCAGCACGGTACTCAACAGAGTGACCCTGCCCTACCTCATTACTCCTCAGCCACTCCTCCCTCCATATTTCCTCCTCCTCTAGCATCAAAGAATAAAACCAGACCTGCCATCACATCTAATCTCTTCAAATAATAATTATATATTCAACTTTCTTTTTACAGATATCTGTCCTCGTGCTAATATTTCATTTTTATAACTCATTAGAGGACTTTTCTTGTTTCCACTGTAAAATAATTCACAGTTTATCATCCACAGGGGACTTTTAGAGCTTGTGTAATAACTCATTGTTAATTTCATGTGAACCCTGAAGTAATAAACTAAACTAAACATCACTCACGCTGAAAACAACCTGCATATTTTTACATTAGTCCCTTTAAATATACATAAATATGTCTGGAAATCAGTATGATCAGTAACCTCTAATTTCAGGTGTTCATGTTGTTTTTATGAATAGCTGCCTGTGTGTGTGTCTACAGTACATACTGTGCTTTTGTTTGTCACCGTCTGATTTTGCACCTGTGTAACTTGTGCAATGGGCAGATACAGTACAAGGACTCTGTGGGTCAAGGCACAGCCATACCAGATCTGCCTGAGGTGAAGCGGGTCCGAGAAACCCAGAAGAATATCAGCCTGGTAGAGGAAAAAGACTGCAGTGACCCTAATATGACTTCCTTATAATAACTCCCCCCAAACGCCCTCTGATCTCATCTTACTTATCTAGAAAACTTTACCTTTCCTGTATTTAGCGCTGGTTTTCCCCTCCTACATCCTAACCATGTTCCATACGTCATTTCCTTTTACGAGACAAAAATACCCTCCCTTTTCCTAATTACTCCGCTTTGGAATTTTTCTGTCTTTTTTAATTTTTTGAAATTCCTTCCTTCCCTCCTAAATTGAAAACTAATCATCTTTTGAGTGTGTTACAACAATAATTGACTTTTTTGTGCTGTTTTATTCAAAGCATCAATACAAAGAAGGCGTGGGAGGAGGCACATCAATATCAGAGACGCCAGAAATGGAGAGAGTTAAACGCAATCAGCAAAATATTAGCACGGTACTCCACTGCAGTGAACCCCTAGTCTCCGATTTGCATCCGTTCATCCCTCCACCTCAAACAGTGCCATAACAATTCTCCTTAGCCTCCAGTAGATCTTCCCAGTAGTTGTTGTGTGTGTCTAACATAAACCTGCTTCTTTATTTTTTAGGGAACGATGTGTGTTTAATTTCATGTTCTGTCTCTGCTGTGATTTTTGGTGCCGCTTGTGGCTTTTTGTCTGCGTGTTTTTCTGTTATTGATCTGTTACTTACTTTTTTTTGTACTTTCTCTGCACGAATCCCCAAATTTTATTTGGTTAGATAAAATACAAGGACTCTCTGGGTCGAGGAACAGCTATATCGGATCTCCCTGAAGTGAAGCGAGTCAAAGAAACCCAGAAGCACATCAGCTCGGTAGTGGAACCGTACCACGTTTGCTCCTAACTGTGAACAGTAGAGTCCTATAATAATGCCTATCATACACTTCCCCCTTCCTCATCATCTCTTGCTCATCTCATCAAGCTCCATCCAGGGCCCAGACTGCCCATCCATCTAATTTACACCCTTGCCTTTTTCTCTTTATTATTTTAATCCTCAATCATCAGTCCCCTAAACTGAATAAAATCTTCCTTTTTGGTCTGTGAGTCTACTATCTTCTAACCTGCAGCTCATCTTTCTTCACATTAAGCTGCTGTGTGCTGCTCTTAATTTCCACTTCACAGCTAAATCTCCTGCTAAAGCATTAGGGATGTTTGTCTCCACGTACAGCAGAGATCCTGGCTGCTCAGCAGGAGCTACCAGGATGGATCACTCTATAGGACCAATTTCTCAGACGCTGCTTGAATATACCAAAATAATATACCAAAAAAATGCCACCAACTAAAGAAATGACCTCTCTGAGTTTAATCAATCTCAGATATTTCCAGAAAACTCCTCCTTGTCTATGAAAGCAGTCCTATAGGTGTGTGTGGTCTGTATGTTTGAGTTTCTGATTGGCCCCTCGGGGTGCTGTGCTTCTGCCCTGTAGGTGTTGTATAAAGACAGTTCAGCCAAGGGAACGCCTGTGGTGTTTACTCCAGAGATGGAGCGGGTGAAAAGGAACCAAGAAAACATTAGCTCGGTACCTTTCAGAACCTGTAGAACATGTTCTGCTGAAGAAATGTTCTACTCCTACCTCTTTTTAACCCTTGTCTAACTCTGATGTGTCCCCCTGGCTCTTGTTAATCGTATTAATTCACCTGACTGCACTCTCTCTCTCTTTTTTTTAAAAATATGTTTAATACCTCCAGCTGTGGTGTGCCTGTGCACATCATCACTGCTAATCTCTCCTGCTGTTTTCCCACTTGATCTTATTCCTTTCGGTCTCCCACTGAAGATTGGAAAATAACTTTATGTCCTTTTAATAATTCGCCCACTTAATAAAAGTCTCCCTGCTAATTCATCCCAGTAGTGCCATAGCTCATCCCAGCAGCTGCCTGTGTCCTCTTGGCATTAAGTCTCTCTGACCACACCTCTTGTGCTGTGGATGCTAACAGCTATTGAATGATGGTTTGGGAGTGTGAAATATTTTAGATCCTTACTACTTTTGATCTGTCATTTCTAGGTTCTGTACTCTGACAGCTTCCGCAAGCAGGTCCAGGGCAAAGCCGCCTTTGTTCTGGACACACCTGAGATGAGGCGCGTCAGGGAGACTCAGCGTATCATTTCTGGGGTAAGTTTTTGTGGTTGTTTGATTAATTTCTGTTCTAAGTGGAAAAGTGCTTTCGTTGTTACTTGACTACTTGAAGAGTAAGGCTTCAGTACTCTTTGACACCTCATCATCTCAAAATGATTCAAAACAAGAATCTGGTCGCCAGTCTTAAACAATGTTGCTACACAAAGACAAACTAAAATTAGAATTGATTCAATAATGGAGAAATAATGGGTTTGGTATAGAGGAAAAAGACAGACAACACATTTTAGTATTTTAAGTAGTTAAAGTGGAGGCTGGCATCGATGCCAGTTTGGTTGGCTCGTGCAAAATGGGTCCATCCACCCTGCAGCTTCACTTACTGTATTTGTGCACTTCAGGTGAGATACCACGAGGACTTTGAGAAGAGCAAGGGCAGCTTCACTCCCACCACCACTGATATTGTGACAGAGCGCGTGAAGAAGAACACGCAGGACTTCAGCGACATCAGCTACCGTGGCATCCAGAGGCGCGTGGTGGAGATGGAGAGGAGACGTGCCATAGAGCACGACCAGGAGACCATCACTGGTAACGACAACAGCAAGCACTTCTCTGAGCTTTAGGAGTTGTTAGCTTGTTAGCAAAAAATAAATAAAACTGAAAGACAAAATACCTCAAAATTACATTCTGGAGAGACATACCTGAAGCAAAACTGTAATACGGACTGTTATCGGCTGATCTATTCATCTCCTCAGATCTGCGTGTGTGGCGCACAAACCCCGGCTCTGTGTTTGACTACGACCCCGCTGAGGACAACATCCAGTCCAGGAGTCTGCACATGATGTCAGGTGATTGAAATTCTAGAGGATCGATTCAGAGAGCCAAAGCTTTAGTTATGCTCCCGATGGATTTATTCAAAGTTATCATTAAATGTCAGGGAAGCTAAGTGACTGGCAAAGGATTATGTATTGCTTCTCGTGTGTGAAGCAGGTGTGTCACTGATAGTTAAATAATACGCATTTGAAATAATGTCTTAATGCTGTTCTGACAGTACAAGCTCAGCGTCGCAGCAAGGAGCACTCCCGCTCCACCAGCGCTTTGAGCGGCGTGGCTGATGAGAAGTCTGAGGTGTCCCAGGATGCTGACCACCACATGTCCCTCTACAGCAATGGCTTCATGACCTCCTCTATTGGTAACCCTCATCAGACTAAACAGCAACAAATACACTTGAGAGTGAAGAATAATTTCCCCTCTACTTAATCTGTTTGTTATTTTAACATCTTCAGGCTACCAGCATGCTACTGTGAAGACCGTGGAGCTGCAGCAGAGGTCATCTTCAGTGGCCACCCAGCAGACCACAGTCTCTTCCATTCCCTCACACCCCTCTACTACCGGGGTTAGTAACATACATTTATATTGTACATACACTCCATTCGCTTTATGTGGTTTAACTTTTCTCCTGTGGGGAGTGATGCTACAGGTGATGCTTGGTGTGGTCAGGTAAAGCAGGTTTGAAACGTTCAGTGGGATTATCATTATTTTAGTACATCAGTTACATTATTTCATGGCCTGAAGAAAAGAAGCTGAATTTAAAATTTCTGCTTGTTTCTTAAGTGTGTCCATCTCTTTCCTTCAGAAAACCGTGCGTGCCATGTATGACTACACCGCAGCCGACAGTGACGAGGTGTCCTTCAAGGACGGCGACGTCATCGTCAACGTGCAGTCCATCGACGAAGGCTGGATGTACGGTACTGTTCAGCGTACCGGCAAGACCGGCATGCTGCCAGCCAACTACGTTGAAGCAATCTAAAGACAGAGCCCGCCCACGGTCCCTCCGTAGTGGGCGCGATGCATCCACAGGGCAAACTCATCGGTCTTCCTGTGATCACAACTGTGGCTTAGTGCAATGTGTAGCTTGTAGTGTCTGTACTTGTATTTTACTTGTATTGTGATTCTCGTGGAGTCTGTCATCATTATTATGCTGCTGCTCCCGCTCCCTGTGGATGTGACATTAGCTTCATGCCATGACCCATATAAATAGATCTGATTATACATAATGTGCCTACTACGAATGACAACGTGTTAGATTGTTTTAACTATTCTGTTCCTGTCCTGGAAAAGCGAGGCTAACACACAAACTGGCCCTTTGATTTTGTACATTTCAAACATTTCATTTACGTTATTTATCATTTTTTTGTCCAACGTATTTTCTCTGAAACACAACGGGCTCGAAAAGTTTCATGTAACCCTTTTAACGGAGAGTCCATGTAGAGAAAATATGAACGTTAGAAAGGAGTAAGTCACCATCTACCTCCTCCATGATGAAATCATGAGAAGCTCTCTGCGCCAAGCCTCAGTTTTCCCTCCTTTATAACGAAGGCTGGCCACTAGTAAAATGTGTGTTTTGTTTCTCCCGATTATTTAGGTCCTGGCTAAAGCACGTCCTCTACCTTCAATCAGTAGCTAATAAAGCACACCAAGTTCCTGCACCACTCTGCCTCCTCCTCTTCATTTCAGACTCTTTCATTAGATCACTGCTAAAAACTCTTTTCACTGCACCAGTCGAACAGTAGAAGTTCCCCGAGCCAAATACAAAACAGTCTAGACATGAGCCCTTCTCAATTATCGGTTCTTACATCCTTCATTCTTTTCCTCACTTCCTCCCCTTGAATTCATCCCTCCCCTCTGAGGAGGTGGCAGGCCGAAAAGACGGGGGAGGAAACGGGGAAATGACTAAATGAGACGTGTTTGCTTTGGAGCGGGAATTTTAGATTAAATATTTGTGTGGTTACAGCTTCATCATGTCCATTGTTTCCTTATTGCCTATTACAGCTGTGGTTTATTATCTCAGATGAGGATGTGTTAATAGCAGAGCTCATTTCATTTCACAGTTTGTGTTTTTTAGATCCTACACACTTCACCTTGGAGCTGAAAGCTTGATCATCAGTCTGTTGATCATATTAAAAACTCAAGATGTATGAATACAAAGCAATAGCTTCTTGGTTTGTATGTTCCAGCTGTGTCACGCGTCTTTCATACATCGAGGGTAGTTATAAAAAATCCAGCACTATTGGGTGAAAGGCAAAGCACGGCAGTGAACCAATAATCTCCCAACACTGAAAACATTTTTAAAACATAAATAAAAGTCTGAGGCTGAACCATGATGTGAATCCTGCTGCTGCCAGTCTAATTTTGCTTAATAAGAAGTGAAAACAGAAGTGATTTTCCTCCAACATTTTTATTTAAAATGTGTCATCTTTTTTCCTGCTTTCATTAAACGCTGATTTATTTTTCCAGTATTCTGAAAAAGCTTTCAAAAATATCTTTAATCAGAGAGCGTGTGTTCGAAAACATTTAATGTTAACGAAATAGAAGTAATAAAATTAGTCATTAAAAAAAAACACTATCCGTATGCTAGATTTGTCCTTAATGCTGAATCATTGATCGCAAGGTTTACAGGTAAAACTTAAATAAGGCAGATTTCTGATGAGAAAGTGAGTGAGACGAAGCGTAGAGCGTTATCTTCACAGCCAGTAAACACTTTAAAACACAACAAAGTGGTGACAAATCATTGGACTGAAACACAGCTGAGCTGCAGGCATCCTTTTGGTGACACAAGAAGGTAATAAGTAAAGTTTCCCATGGCCCAGAATGGACTAAATGAAAAATCTTATGCCCGGATCCAGTGAGTCAACCACTGGAATTGGCCGGAACATTTTTCTTCTCAAAAATGTTCACAGAAAACATCTTTCTGTCCTCAGTCAGAGGTCAGAGCAGTTTGAGGGCTTAGAAAGAAATCCGGCAGTCGTGTTATCAGCACGACAAATATCACAGGTTACATTAAGGCTCTTCAGCATCACACGACACTGCTGCAGCTCGCAGCCTGCTGTTCACGTTCGAGTCAGCTGCTCGCTCGCTGCAGAGTGAGCAAACCCGCCCGCTGCTGATACTGACTCTCCTTGGCTTGTGTGATCTTGGCCGACAAATCCAGAGGCTTCTCGAAGAAGTTCACCAGCGCCTGCTCCGTGAGCAGTGAGGCCAGGATCTGAGCGTAGCTCACCGTCCACTCGTTGTCCGCTGTCGCCGAACTCCTGCTGCCTCTGCGGGCGTCGACCCCGCCCGCCGCCGTCGAGCCCTCCTGGCTGTTGGCCTCTGATCCGGCGATTTTACCGCGATGGCCGACCTCGCCGATCTGCAGCACGAGACTGGTGACTGTGGCGATAGCCTGGAAGAGCTCGTTCTCCTCCGGGTGGAACATGCTGTAGAGCGTTTTACAGAACTGGATGAACTCCGACTGCACAAGAAGGAACAAAGAGAGTTAATCAACAAACTTCTGCATGTTTGTCTGATTATTTAACGCAGAATACATTTTTTTGTCTTGACTTTTTGTCAGAAATCTGACTTTTTTCATACATCTAAAAAAAAAAAAAACCCCAACAAAACTCTGAATTTACACAAGAAAGGTGAGAGCATGCGACTCCTATACCTGGTTCATGAGAGGCAGAGGCTTCTCCACATCTTTCTCCTTCTCTGTGGCCAGATCCTGGAGCATCTGCTTCAGCTGATCCTGGTAATCTGTCACTTCACCGTCATCACCTAAAACAACAAGAGAGAGAGTTCTTCAGCCTCACAAGTAAATCCCCCTGATAAGTGCAATAACGTGACGAGGGAGCGTGTTTGCACTGACGAGGGGGCAGGTTAACATAGAGAGGTCTGTTTGTGGACAGCAGGGGGCTCTTCATAACCGAGGGGTCATCTTCAGTTTCTGTCAGAGCTGCAGATGCGAACAAACGCAAAAGGAATCAATAAATCGCCGACATGAGAGTAGAGCTCAATAACTCGTCATCGTAGTCACATAATGAATAACCTGGAGGGATGTGAAGGCAGTAAAGCAGCCTTATTTTCTCATTCAGCTCCCCAAAGTACAGCGTGTCTGGAAAAAAAACACAAAAAAAACATGAGGAGACAGAGCAAAGTGAAACTTCTTTTTATTTCAGCTTTATGCATTTTCCATTTCCCCGCCTGTCCTCCCTCTACCTACCCAGCCAGCTGGCAAAGTCTCTAAAGGTGACCAGGTTGTCGCAGTCCTGGTCCAGGAGGGTGAAGGTGCGGTTGGCCAGCGTGTCGGTGTGCTGGTTGGAGACATCGGGCCACGGCACCAGCAGCCCGTACTGGCTTTTAAACTGAGGTCGGTCCAGCCGATACTGCCGTTCTATAAAGGAGCGATTCGAGTCACAGTAGTGCCACGCTGCTGCCTCTGCCGCCGCCGCCGCGCTGCTGTCCCCCCAGTACAGAGTGATGAAGTGCTCCGTCTGCAGGGAGGAGGAGGACAGAGGAAAACAAAGTGATTTAAGGTCTCTTTCGCACATCAATTAGTCTGTCAGCAAGGAAGGAAAATAACCTTGAAGAGATCGTAGATGTCGGCCAAGTTCTCTGCAGGGATGGAAACATCTGGCGACACCAGTCTCAACTGTAAAGGCGCATAAAAAAAAGGGAGCATTATAAACAGCTGAGAGCTGGGTATGTGTAATACTGTTGTGTCCTTCAAGCTTCTTTTGAGCAGCTTTAAAGATGTTTGAGATTCTGTGTCAGTCTTCTCACCGCATTTTCTTTGGTGGTGTCTTCGTGTGCCTGGAGCACCTGGATTCTGTGTCGACAGCGGAGCTGCTCAATCTGCCGCACTGTCAGGTCTCCGAATTTCTGAGGTCAGAGAGCACAGCATGAAAGATATCTCATGAACTGTGATGACTAAATGAGGATTATGAAGAAGGGCGAAAATGTAGTTGAATAAGCCAGAGGTGAAAAGCTCACTTATCTAACAAAAGGAAGCGAAAGAAAACAAGTAAAGGAGCTGGTGCACAATGTGCACAAACTAATTATTTAAGGCAAATATCAGGCAAAAAATGTGCATCTCTTACGATATAGGAGTCATTGATGAGGTCAGTGATGTTTGTGTGCCTCTTAGCGACACTGCAGCTAGTTTCCTCTGCAGCAGGCGAGGAGGACGGAAAACCGGGGCACTCTACATTTCCAACCTGGTCCAGAAAACTGGGAATCATAGGAAAGCCAACGAGGTGTTAAATTCCACCCGTGCACATACAATTATAAACCATACAATGCAGACAAAAGCACAAAGCATTCATGTCAATCAGTGGCACAATGCTTTGAGTTTTGCTTTACCAGCAAGCTGCAAACCTACCCTGTGAGAATCATAAGCGCCTGCCCGTCATCTGTGCTGGACGAAAGCTCCGCAGCATTGGCCTCCAGCACAGCCAGACCAAGCTGGAAGATGGCTTTGATTCCGTGGAAGAAGAAGCAGTCGACCACGCAGACGGCGCTGTGGAACGGCAGGACGCTCAGGAACAGGGTGAGGAACCAAGACAGGGACACAGAGGAGAGGGTGGAAAGGTCTGGAATCTGTTCAGCCAGCTCTGGCAGACGCTCCCTGATGAGCTCCTCGAACACCGACTGGTCCACCTGAGCGCCTGCAGGAGAGGGCGGTGGAGTCAGACAGTGTTGGGGCAAAGAACGGCCTTGGATGTAAGCCTGTCCAAATTTTTCTCCAAGTTAAATATATTCAAGACGTGTTATGATTCTCATAAGTCTGACCTGTTTGATGCCCATTTTTCCTTAATATATGGCTTTTTCATCATTCTGACCACTAGATGGCAGCATAAACATGCTATTCAGTCTGTGCTGTTCTGCAGTTCCACAAAAGATTTTTATAGTAAGGCTTTACTTCTCTTTGCTAAATAGCTGCTGTGTTCTGTAAGGACAAGTAATGTTAATGTGGTTTCCGTGTTTTAACTAGAGGCAGGTTGTTGCCAGAATAAATATATCAATGGTTTTTGTGGGGATTTTTTGCCTCTTTTGAAACGTGGAAACTGTTTACTTTAATTTTTTTTTTAAGTAATGTTGTGAATCTATGCTTCTACAGAGTCTCAGACCACAATCACTGTTCTTTCAAAAATAAGTGACGCCCACAAACATGTGGACATTAAAAGGAAAAGGAAATTGCTACAAATGCAACACGCAGGGCAAAAATAAACACCTTTGCAAACACAGGAAATAATGCCTATTCTGAAAGCCTGTCTCAGAAACGGTACATGCACCACAGTAACAGCAGCAACACAGTAACCACTTATGTGCTTTTTTTAAAAGCGTGGCTGCAAGCAAATAAAGCTTCTGGGCTCTTTACCTATGACCCTGCGATTGAAGTAGTCGGGCAGCATTCTTTCACACACGGCCACCAGCAGCCAGAAGGCATCTTCCTCTTTAGCATACAGCAGCAGCACCGATGCCAGGATGTTCATAGACTAGTGAGAGAGAAAGCAAAATTCACACATGCATCTTAAAGTCAGGATGAACACTTGAATCACATGAGTGCTTCTAGTATTACACTATAAGTGCCACCATTATAAAAATGACTAATACTGCTGCTTACCTGACAGTATCCGATCTTTGGGTTGCGGTGAGCATACGCAGTGAGGACGCGCCTGAGTGCAGCAATGCCCGTTGGGTTTTGGAAAGCGGGATGGTCTGGCAGTGAGCGGTGCAGGTCCCGTTCGATCTCCTCTGTGGCCAGGTTGTTATGGCCCATTGATTTCTGCACCAAGCTGGCGTAGTAGCCTTCATGGGACCCTAGGTCAGAGGATGCATCTGCACAAACCACACAGGAATTAGAGAACGGAGAATGACCTGCTACCCCGTTTTGTTCCCCAACGATATATATATATGCTATAAGAAAAATCCCAGGTTAAAATTATTCTGCACACCTGTGCCTTTTACCTTCGATCGGTTTCATTCTTTGCGGCGCACAGGAACTATGTTTGGATAAAAGGAAGTGAGACTGAGCAGAGGAACGGACCACACACCAAAATAAAATCTGACTGACTGAAAGAGTGCCATTGCCTGAGGAACAACAGATGCAGAGAAGAGGATGTGAAGCCCAGGTTGGGTTTAAACACAGACACACACACACACCTGTAATTCCATACTTGTGGGGACCCTTACAGTGATTCATTGCCTGCTGGGGCCAGGACCACAGTGAGACTTAGATTTAATCTCAAAGTGTGTCTTCTTGTTTTGTGTGTGCTGGCCTACCACATCTGTGTTTTTACTCAGCAGATACATCAGTGTATCGCTCATAATTAACCACAGCGTTCTGCAGCGCCATGCAATACCCTCTGGTATGAGCCTAGTTGGGCAGGGGTTTATCCGAAAGCAGGATAATGACCCAAAACATGAGTCCAAGCTAGGCCAGAATTACCTCTGGTAAAAAGTACAAGATGATAAGCTTGAAAACATGGAGCAGACAGCACTTAAACCCCATCGAGCTGGTTTGGGATGAACTGGACACAAGAGGGGAAGCAAAGCAACCTACAAGTGCCGCACATCAATGAGAACATCTGCGACAGATATGAGAGGAACTTTCTGAACAATATTCCTGTTGTAGAAAGAACGCCACGGGTGTGTTCAGCAGTTATATCTGCCAAAGGTGGCGACTTTGATGAGTCAAAAGTTTAGATTACATTTTGGTCAATAAATTAATTCCATGATTTCTTTTTTAACTCCAATTGCTTTTATTTCAGAGTACAATGACACATTAAACTGCATAATTTTCAATACAAAAATTGAAACATTGGGGTATGTATATGTATACACACCCCAATTTTCACATAGCATGTAGGAAATATGTTCCAGTTTTGCAGATGTGCCACAATTGCGTGCAGGCTAAAACAGCCTAATTAACTTCTGCTAATCTGACGTGTTGATGGGTATCAGAAGACTGCATGGCCTCCTTGAACCAACACGATGCTTCACTTGTGCAGCACAGACCGTGTGCAGCGGTCTGTTGTTAAGATATTTGAAATAGTTCTTATAGTGTTTTGCCTCCTTTAACATTGATGACAGTTTGAAGTCTTTTGTGGTAGTTATGGATGAGGTACTTTATTTTCTCAGATGATAAAGCTGTCCATACAAAATGCAAAATGCCTCCTCTTCCTGTTCTCTGTACAGTAGCTCAGTGATATTGATGCTATCTGCGTGGTCCTATGCTATCAAGCCAAAACTTCCAGGGTATGTAAACTTTTGATCAGGGTCTTGTTTCTGTTGTCTTTATGATTTAAAAAGGGAAAACACAGCTGTGGATAAATGATTTAACCCAACTACTGACCGTGAGTGAAAGTAACGTTTTTGTATTATCATTATTTCTGAAAAATGGACAAAACAAACAAAAAAGCATAACTTCTTCCAGGCTATGTAAACTTATTACCACAACTGTATACACATATATATTTATATACCTGAAAATATCATCCACAGCTCCCCTCGCAGTGACTCTGGTATCCCCATGGCCACAAGCTTTTGGATCTTCTCTGTGCGAAACATGTGGACGCCACGTCCGAACTCAGAGAAATGATCCTCCCACAGCCGCTCCTTCACCTGATTCGTGCTCTGACACAAACACACACATTTCCTGATCCTGACTTACTACATTCAGCTGATGGATATTGTTCTTTTCTAACTCTTAGGGAGAGACGAGCCTTTTAAATCAGATCTGAAGTGACTCTGAATTCATTCGATTGGTTATTTATATATCAAGTTACAGGTTTAGATGAACAGTGTCTCAGACTCCTCCCACCTTGTTGCCGTTGGTTCCTGGTTGATTTTGGTGGAAGGCTGTCATGAGAGCTTCACTGTTGACAGTGTTGCGCAGGACATGCTCCTCTATCTCTTCTTCATCAGAGTACCCAGTGTCATAATAGAAGGTGTAGTAAGGTGTTGGGGAGCTCTGTGGAAAATGTGAGGAACAAAAGAAACGTCAGTAATTACAAACAATATTTCTCTGACTGGATCCCTTTGAAATTAGAGCTGAACAGTGCTTGCAGTACTTCCCTTAGCCGTCATACAGGAAATGTTTCCAGTTCCACATATGGCATTTTAACTTTGATTAGCGAGAACATCATAAAGTGCTTCTAGCAACCGTTTGTCTTTATGATTTTGGTAACAACCCAGTGTACTGAACATTACTGACTAGTTCTTTCTGTTGTGTTGTTGCATTGTTTCATTTTCCATTATCCGTATAAGTGGCAGGTCCCACCCAATTAAACATCCCACTCACCACGCTCCTCTTGCCCTCTTTCCTGCTGCGGAACATGGACCGTTTCCACTGCAGCGCTCGAAGTCTGGAGTTCATGTTCTCAACCAGCTCGTCTCTGTCGTTCAGCTCAATCAGCTGGAAGGCCTTTTTAGTCCGAATACTCACTATGACAGGGTTGGGCAGCGCGCTGGTGCTGTCTGCTTTCTCTATGGACAAAACCTGGTGACAAAAATGGCCAAAAGAAGTGGTAACGCATCATAACACACGCACAGTTGTTCTTTGTGCAAAAACAGAGCAGGAATGCAGACTGGCTCCTGCTGCTCAAGCTGGAATCGAAAGAAGAGAAACATCTTCAAAAGTGGGAATCCAAGAGGCTGAAATGACTAACAACACTGCAGCCACGTACGAAGTATGCAGAATCAGGAGGAGCAGAGGGGTAGGTTAGGTTTGTGAAAGACAATGCTTCAATAGAAAACACAGGATTAGAAAGTACGAATGACTGAACAGATTGAACCACCGGCTAATTCTCACCCCAACCGGTCGCAGCAGATGGCCCCGCCCCTCCCTGAGCCTGGTTCTGCCGGAGGTTTCTTCCTGTTAAAAGATATCTGTTATTAACCTCTGTCTCTCTTCCACAGCATGTCTTTTATCCTGTCTTCCTTCTCTCACCCCAACCGAGCGCAGCAGATGGCCCCGCCCCTCCCTGAGCCTGGTTCTGTTGGAGGTTTCTTCCTGTTAAAAGGGAGTTTTTTCTTCCCACTGTTGCCAAAGTGCTTGCTCATAGGGGGTCATATGATTGTTGGGTTTTT
>NW_005187576.1:186451-200204 GCF_000239375.1 Pundamilia nyererei | reverse complement strand
GACTTTTGTTGTGATTTGGCGCTATATAAATAAAATTGAATTGAATTGATACTCTCTTCCTTTCACAATGAACTGCAAAGACTTTATTACAAACTAGGATCTAAAAGACTGAATTCCCCCAAAATGCTTAAAGTTTGTCTTTTTCACCTTCAGGTTTTTTTTACAGTTTGCAATCTGGCTGTTAATTTGTGTCAAAGAGACAAGTGCTACTAAAGCCACTTCCTTTACATTCCTGACAGAGCTAACAAAGTGTATACATTGTGTTTTCATTTCCTTCTGCAGGGCGCCACGTGATCAACCACATGAAATCAGTCTACATGTTACCGGTTAACCACAGCAGACAGAATAAACAAAGACTCCCTGTGAAAGCTGTCTTATAGGGACAGCAAAGATGAAGCCAGACTTTTCATTAACAAGTGCATTTATGTTCAGGTAGTCACGACTAACTGTCACATGACATGGGACCAAAGGTTTTTGGGCCTTCTGTCACCTCCTGTAGACACCTGCAGTCTTTTAATTAGCCACATGGCTGCATTTACAATGCATTTTAACCTGGATTGCTGTCCATTATGTTTATTGTTTTATGAGACACTTAAAGATTTAACTTGAACTTTTGTACTTTATGAGAGCCATCTGCAGGCCACAGTTATAAATGTCAGGGAGGGAAGTATGTAATAGCTCTAATAATGTGCTAAATGGCAAGTACTGTACCTCTGAGAGGGGTATGAGCAGGATGAGGTTGCCTTCCTCTCGGCTGGAGAAACACAGATAACTGTCGGTGGTGTAGAGAGTCCCGGCTGTGTGGCAGCGGGCGTGTGGTGTCCAAACTGAACAGGAGGCCACCTCATAGAGGTTTTCACTCCGTGGGAGTCGAAACAGAGCCAGAACATATTCCCTAATAGCCTGCTCCTCTAGGATCCTGGGAGGGGGAGATGGTTAGAGGAAGAGTCAGACAATGAGGCAGTTTGAGACAGGTGGGGGAGTGAAAGCAAAAGCAAATGACATTACAAAAACTTCAGTCAGTGAGGAAACGGGTCCAAAAGGACAAAAAATATTTACGTCTCATTCACTTTCACTAAAACTACACACAGGGACATATAAACAGTACTTAGTCTGGCTGGGAAATCAAATCTTCACATTTCTGGCAAACAGATAAATCTCTACAGAATAAAGCTCTGGTCCTTAAAGGCCTTAAACTTGTATATTAACAGCTTCCAAAATACCAAAACCGTATCAGCTGTTTGAAATGGAGTACAGAAGCTGTGCCAGTGAACGGCAACAGCAACAGTGACGCTCAACACTGAACAAACGCGCTGCGCTCAATGATGCACGGCTGTGTCAACGTCACATTAAACGAAGACAAAGAGGAGCTGTAGCACGGCCTTGCTATGTGCGTGATAATCGACTGCAGTGCAAGAATAGAACACTTAAGTGCAGTGCTGCTCGGCAGAGTTTATTGCAGCGCTTTCAATCCCACCCTATAATTTTCCAAGACAAGAGAAGCGCCCTTGTTTCCTCACCGTTTATCCTTTCCCAGTGCAAATGCTCTTCATGTTTTCTATTTAAGCTGCATTTACCAATGACAGACATGACAAATCACATCACTTAAGGCTCTGTAAATAAATATAACAGAACAGTTGAGGCCAGAATTTTAAATATACTCATCATGAATGTGGTTGTAATTTTAGTGATTTCTTTGAACTGTTCTTTTTGCAGAGTGTAATGACTGGACAGGCCAGGAAACCCATTCCTGAAGCATCAAAATTAACGTTAGCCCACTGCGTCAGTTCAAAAACCAGTTTTGATGCATGTTAGGTATCACTGTCATACTTCAACACTAAACTGTGTCCAAGTTTCAACCGTCTAGCTGTTGAAGTTAAATAATTGGGAGGAAGTCCTCCTTCTGCATTATTCTATCCACCTTGTGCACAAGGACCACTGGTAGCAACAACAGCCCCAGTGAATGATGCTACCACCACCATGCTCCACATGTGGTGGCACAAACACATTTTCTGTGGCCAAATAGCTCAATCTTTGTCTCATTTGACCACAAAACTTTCCCCAGAATTCATTTGGCTTTTCGATGTGGGCAGCTGCAAGTTTCGGTCAAGCTTGAATAACTTGCCAATAGTGACTTCACCAATGAGAAATTAATGGGCTTCAGCCTTGTGAAGTTAAAAGACATTGTAGAACCTTCAGCGCCACGTATGTTAGAGGCTGTCTGTGTACTTTTGACCCTGTGTGGATTAAAGAAAATCCGAAATTCAAATTCGACTGTGCTCTTCCACGTTAAAGATGTTGGTGTGAAGCAGGTCTATCGAACATGTGTTTGTGGGAGAGTCGTCTTACACTTCCACGCTTCAGTGACAAGCACCTCCATCTGGTCGGTAAAACAAACCGACCTCAGAGCTGCGGTGAGAGCGCTTGTGTTGTATTTCAGGGATGTCTGGTCACCCTTTCGCAAAAGCAAGAAATCTATTTTTGCTTTTTAACTCCTTTCGCAGAAACGTAGGCTTTGTTCTTGAAGATGCAAAACAGATTTGAAGTGAGTTTCTGCCTCCAACCTCTAAACTGCCAAGAGACAGGCTGGTTGTGCCCTGAGGAGATCAATTCAATTTTAAACACAGCTCTTTGTCCTCTATTTTGACCCAAATGTTTTTATTTCCCATCTGAAAAAGAAGACCCCTCAGCACGACTAAAATGCAACAGACAATAACTGTTCGTTGTCTGTATATATGCTATAACACAATCCTTTCACTTTACGCTACATTTGTTTAAAGCGCGAGCATCATTTTTAACATTCTGCCCTGTTATTTGGATGTTTAGATGCTTACTTCTCACATCCTGCGACATGTGCATTAGTCAAATGTGAAACACAGCACAGCGACTGGCGTGCAGATTTATGTGACCTCTCATAATATATATAGAAAGAGTCCAAATAGAATAGAAACTGAATTACTGCAGATGTTTTTATGAGTGGGCTATGAATGAGGAAGAGAGGATCCCAGCAAAGAAGTATGTTAATACTAACGTCCATGGGAAGTCCCATTTCTTTTTCTCTTTGTGAATTTGGCTGCCTTCATCTGCCACTTGTGATTTCAGTCTCATCACCACACGTTCAGTTCCTCTTTTGCTGTTCATCATCCTGCCCGTTCTGGACCCTCTGTACTTTCTTTATCCGGCAAGCTCTATTCCTTCCTCCTCTTCTTCTTCAAACACATGCATGGACACACACATATAAAGCAACTACTGTGATGTGGTGTGTTATCCAGTCGGGCACCTGCATTGCACAAATTTTTTTTTTTTTTTAGATAAAGCTTTGAACCTGACTTCCTGTAATGGTTTTGAGGTTTGTTTGGGTTTTGTTTCTTTCTTTCTTTTTTTAGAAAAATAAACAAAGTGTATGCCTGCATTACAAAAAAAACACAACAACACAGATACACAAAAGAACACGGCACAACTTCTGTCGCCATGTTTGTTGTTGCTTTGGAAAGCTGCCCCCTGCCATGCACGCACACAAACACACACATGCACACACCCACCACAAAAACCGCTGCACCAGCAGTGCTATGGGAGTGGAGCTGTGTCACACTGTTCCTGTGATACTGAACTTGTGCTGTGAAACGGCAGCTCTGTGAGGCTGAGAACACAATAAAACCTAACGCCTAAGCAGACTTTTGTTTTTAATTCCATTATTTTTACCCTATAAAACCTACTTATTTCTTATTCTGTAGTAATACTGTTAATACTGCAGCATCCCGAGCAGGTGTGTCAGGGAGGCTGTGTTAGCGAAAATATTCCGCTTGCTCCGTCATACTGAGCAGATCTGCGTGGGCTCTGTGATGCTTTGAGCTCAGCAGCCTTCATGCTGGACTAGCAAAGCAGTGAGACTGTGAGTGAAGCGAGTAACCGAGTTCCTGACTCAGTGGGTTAGCACAGGCAGGAATCTACATAGTAATACTGCTGTGTGTAAAAAGGGAAGTAGTGAGTTTCAGGCTGACTCACCAAAGGCTTATGAGAGAAGCATAATTGCAATATTTGAATGACTCGTGCCTGAAAGGATCTACAGCAGGGGTGGGCAATTCCAGGCCTCGAGGGCTGGTATCATGCAGATTTTAGATGTGTCCTTGATCCAACACAGCTGATTCAAATGGTTAAATGACCTCTTCAACATGTCCTGAAGTTCTCCAGAGGCTTGGTAACGAACTAATCGTGTAATTCAGGTGTGTTGACCCAGGGTGAGATCTAAAACCTGCAGGACAGCGGCCCTTGAGGCCTGGAGTTGCCCACCCCGATCTACAAGGACCTGACTACAAAAGCAGTACAGCAACAGTGTTTACCGCAGGTATTCAACATGAGTTCTTTGCTAACTTTTTGGGAGGATTAGAGTGAAGTGAGCAAAGGTTTGAACTTCTTTCTGTGGATAACTTTGTTTTATTCCTAATGTTGCTTAATCTCACATTAAGAAACTCACTGTCTGTTTGTACTGTTAGCACACACCTGAACCGGCACTGACCTTTTGGTGATGCGTGCGGGCTGCTGCAGCACTCGGTCCAGCTCTAGGCCTTTGCTGTCCAGCAGCCGCCTCAGGGCAATGTCAGCCAGCTGACCTATGACTCCGAATGCCTCGTCCAGGTTCAAGAACATGGAGAACTCCCTTTGCCGCTGCCGTGTGGTGACCCGAATTGCCTCTGGCATTAAAGCGGTGGAGACCCGCTCCAACCGTGTTACCTCTGCCCAGGGAATCATAAACTTGACTGAAGGGGGAAGGAAGAAGAGAATAAAATCCCACTGAGTGTATGAGCTTAGAGCCACCTCGCACTCACTATAGTTTACACAGCAAGCTTTTCTAATACTGTTAAAAGAGAATGTGAGTTTCTCCAAATGCCAAAGTCTGAGTACCGTTATTACCAATTTGATGAACAAGTGCAGTCTTTTAGATTGAAAATGAGAGCTCTCACTTTGGAGTACAGACCTTCCTTCCCCAGCAGGAAGGAGTAGAAGGCCATGTGGTTGATGCTGAGGTAGAGAAAGCCCTGCCGAGGCACCCGGCCCTTCCAGCAGCAGCAGGAGTAGTACGTCACCAGTTTCTCTGACGAGGGGAGGCCAAAGTGAACCTCAAACTTCCGGAGCGCCTCCCTGAACTTCCCCGGGTCATCCTCCTGGGCCGCCTGGCGTCCCTGAACCTCCTCGGCGATAAGGCCCTGCAGAAGACAAAAGCTGGAGTCATTACTTCAGCCTACTTTTAAATGGGCTCACAACCACATCGTTTAAAAATCTTTGAGAAAATCACATCTTTCAATCTAAAACTCATCCTCTCTGAGTTTTTATGACTATGCCGGCAATTTACAGACCTTGACTTTTCCTTTGACGAAGCTGGCAACATCCTCCTTGTTCTCAAACACAGACAGAGAGTGAAGCAGGTTGTGGAGCAGCCAGTCCCAGTGCTTGTTCACCTCTTCTATGGCAGCTCCTGATGAAAGCAAAGAATGAGAGAATTTAACATCTCCAGCCGGTCAAATGAGTCAAGGTAAGGCAACCGAGTATGCAGGAATCTCCCAAGGCTGCAGATCACAACCGGCACACAGATGAAAACATTAAAAAAAAGGCATAAGGGTTCAACTCACCACTGGCAATGATCCAGCTGACCTGGGAGCCGGGAACTTGGAGGAGGATGCGAAAGGGAGTGACCCTGGCAGTGGAGTCCAGAACATTGTCAAGCGCCCCCACCAGGAGCCCTGCAGAGATGGCAAAGCACAGACAATCAGTAATCAGTGGGAATTCTGCCGTGTGAAAAGTCATTTCCTGGTGAGTGTTAATATTTTGTTCTTATCTCTGAATTATTTAGCAAAAATACTGCAACCTGCTGCAGCCATAATGAACCCCAAAGTAGCCATCAGTGGACATAAGAAATAGCGAAAGAGCTCAAATACTGTCTGCAGCCTTTTAAACTCTCACAGCAGTGAAGCAGCAGGTGATGGACTCGTACACGCTGAGAAGATCTAACACATCTATTGCTTAAATAATCGCTGAATATCACATAAACCTCAACTACAACAACCAGAAAAACACAATCTCACAAGTGTACTAATGCCACTCTTCAGTCTCCCTGTCAGCGGAGTGAGACGGGGTTGAAGAGCTCTCGAACAGACAGCAATATTTCACTTCTGCATGACAGAAGGAGAAACTGGAAACACCCAGAGAGGCTGTTTCCAACACCAAGAGGACAAGACTGGTGAGTTTTATACATCTCTGGTCTTTATCTCAGATTACACTCACTGCATATGGCAGGGACTTTTCAGTGTCCAATTTCAGGATACACAATAAGCCTAACTGACGGTTTTCCATCGCATGATTTCACTCCATCCACTTTCCTTTAATTTATATTTTTGTTTTATTTTAGAATTACAAAGGGTTTTATTTTTTTATTTCTTGATAATCATTAACATTGGTAATATTAATGATGAAAATGTAGCATTTTCATCTTTTTTGGCCAACTTCTGTCAGTTCAGTATTAGCGCCAGAGCAATTAATGCCTTTTCCCATGGAGTCTTTCAAAAGCCATCAAATGACCTATATGTTTGCACAGCCTTTTAGTAATGTGCCTGCACTTGCTCTGCTTGTACAGCATGGTGTAGAAGTCTTGAGCCACCCCTCTTTCTTAAAAATGTTCTTCTTGAGCAATAGTTCTCAAAGCTTTCTAAAGGTCTTTTAAAGTTTTTCTTTGGATATTTGCTGCTTTTAACTTATTTTCAGTCCAGTCCTTCTGCCTGACCCTTTTCAGGAGGGAAGTTGTTTTGTTTTGGGTTTTTTTTTGCTTGTTTCTTAATCCGTTTAATGCTGACCTTATGGATTAATCATTCAAATGCAAAAAGGGCATTTAACACAAAGGATGAACAAATGTTGTGTATACACGTGACAAACAACTTGGCAAAGAACCAACTTAAAGTTTGAAAGCATCAATCTGGAAAAAAACTGACTGCCAAGAGCTTCATTATCAGCATGACGATGATCCCGAACACACTGACAGTGCAGTGTGCAGAAAAACACACAATGGGCCTCCCCACAGTCTGGACCTCAACATTATTGAAGCAGAGAACTGAACAAAAGGCAGCCAACGTCTAAAGAAGAGCTTTGAAGACTACTTAAAGAAAATTCAAGAAAGTCTATCGAAGAGTTGCATGTGTACAAACTCTGTTTTTACCTTATATACTGTGTTCCCATGTGTTTCAATGATCACTCCACCCATTTCTCATTTTTCTAGAAAAATATGAAGAAATGAGGGACGGTTTAAAACATTTGCACATTACTGCATGCACTGCATATTTTGAAATTCTGGTACTGCTTTTAACTCCAATATTTTGTTGATTTTAATTCCGCTAGTATGCTTTAGATGAGTTATCATAAAGCCTATCATGTCTGCTGTCTATGAGAAGCACTACACGTGTTTGCCTATTATAAAATATGGCTCAGATGATGAGGAAACCGTAGTTGGTTCCAATGGAAACTTTTCAGGCAGCATGCAGATTAGCTTCCCTCAAAGGCATAATCACAATAAAGAGACAAATAGAGCAGCAAAAATTACCACTTAAGACACATCCAGCACAGCAGAGAGGTCGAAGCCAACCTTATTACGGTTTTGATGAGTCTCATTTAAAAACAAAGGGACTTCGAATGTAATCAGGCATGTAATATCCACCCATCTCTTCAGCAGACGACTAAAACAGTTGCTCAGTTCAGTTTTAATACCAAAATCCGGCAGGAAATCTGCATCTCCACAGTTGCAATCAACTCCACAGATGTTCTTGAAGCTAAAATTGAGCCCCGAACCCTCATAAATTTGAATGACTCCGTGCATTGCAGTCGTCAGGCAAATAGAAACAGACCAGGCACACATGGTTCCACGTCCTGCCTGAAGCTTTCATCGGGTCTCAATAGGGCTACTGTCATCAGGTTTTCATCTTCCTGAACCATAGCTAATCTGCATCATGCTCTCCAAATAACTACACTCTTGGTGCCACTTTTATTCTGTATTTCCTCTGTGCAAAAAGCACATACTGAGGCAGACAATATTCTGACTTGAAATCAAGAAGTCCATCAAACTTTGAAAGAGTAGAAAACAATAAAATCATTATGATAAATAAGAAAGTGATAGCTTAATCGCCATTATAAACATAGCAAATGACCTAAGAGAACTCCAGAGAGTAGCTACACACATTCTTCAATTTGAAAATAGATAATGACAATGCAATAAAAATAAAGACTCACAGAACCTGGTTTGTATGAAAAACTGGGTTTTAAGTTCAAATTGCTTCATGAGCAGTACCACACCCATCATAAGAGTTTGAAACATAATAAAAAAAATAGGTTCCTTAAGGTTTCACATTGTCAACAACCCGCACTGATGGCTATCAAACCCATTTAGAATACTATAACCAAAATAACATGTGTGGAAATCGCACAAAACCTCTGGATACAGGGACTAATGCAAAGTATTGATCGTGATAAGATACGCACAGAGCTGTGTAGCCACATCCTCTCTGCAGGCCTGCAGGCGCACTTAACCATAGTCAACTAAGGACAGTCGACATTAAAAATGACACTTTCAGCAACTAGGACCAAATGGATGCATTTCATTTGTAATAGGTCAACACAGCCATCAAATCCAATATGTCTGGCTCATAGTACCCCAAAGCCCCTTAGTCTAACTTTTCTCTAATACTTTTAAAATGTTTATTAGAAGACAAAGTTTGGGACTTTTCCCCTTAATAAGGTACTTTCACGTTTTACAACCCAGCTTTGCTTTAATCTATTAAAGAATTTTTATCTTTCAAAGACGCCATTATCAGTGAGATCAGCCCACCCGAGCTGAGCACAGCCCTGCTTTTCAAAGCTATGACTGAAAAAGATGAGGGCAACCAGATCTCTATCTCTGTGTTTAGCAGTGTCTTCTCTGGTTTGGTACACACACGCAGACACAAAAACAAATCTGCATGAACAGAAAAGGAACTCGCATGCTTGCTTATAAGAGGTTCAGTATAGTTCAACAACTTCCGGCTTGTCAGCCTGTAAAACCTGCCGTGAGGCCGCATGACTGTGCCAAAGAGAGTCATAAATCCACAAAGTATTTCAATGGACATGAGAAACATTCAGAAACGATGTTGTTTTTATGTTAATTGATTAATAATAATCAAATTCAGGCCGCACATCAGCTCGTGAGCCCTTTAGAGCCCATATTGGTGAAACGCTCAGCAGACGAGGGGGTAGACATATAAAGATAAGTCTTTTCCAGCAGACAGCTCTGACGATCAGCCAAATGTAAACCACATCTTAGCTTCAAACTTGACCTGCCTGAAGCTGCAAATCCGGCAGCCTGGCAACACAAAACTATCCATCTGTCACCACAAACCCAGACGGGGTTTACACTGGTGAAGCTTCCAGAAAATAAAACGGAGCCACGGTGAATCATTGCCTCTCTCTGCTAACGGTCACATTGTAGGGGAATACTGCTGTGGAGACATGATGACTGCAGGCGACCTTTAGGAGGCTCGCAGCAAAGCAAAACAGACGTCTGCTTTCACATCCACGACGCCGTGATCTCTGTCTGCTCTTGAATGCATCAAAATTAATAAACAGGACATCATTTTCTTGTGCTCAGGCTGGAGTGGTGAACTGAGGCTCGCTGATCGGATGAGGAAACACTAAAAACAACACGAGAGAGGCATTAGTTTGAAATAGAAACATGTGAACGGGCTGATCAGCTGCAGATGTTACCCAGCCCTTCTCAGAAATCCAGCTGGAAGAGTGTAGTCACCGGTGATAAGAGCAGAAGAGTGCGTTTGTACAGCTGAGTTCTGAGACCACATGCACAACTCGCCTTTCTATTTAATTAATAGGTGGAAACATGAAGCAAATCCAATCTGAGCCACTAAACAGACTCTGCCGCGTGGCTTTTTTTCTACAGTTCCTGAATTAGTTAATGGTAAACGACGTGAGAGCAGGACTTGACCCTTTGACCCTCTGTCTTCTCTCTATGGGAACAGCAGGAACAAACACAAAGTAAACTCCAGCCAGGAAGTCCCACTTATTCCGTTTTATGAGAAGAGCTCCACAAGCAAGAAGACAGATCGTAAAAAGGAGACAGTGGATGAGGCACATGCTCGCTTTAATGTAATTAACATCAACTAATGTAAAAAAAAAAAAAAGCGTCCAGTGCGCCTGCAAAGCCTGTTACACAGACGCAAAACACACACAGAGGAAACCAGACGGAGGAGGCAGAAAACAGGCCAAGCTGCAGCCGCTGCAACAAGTGTGGGGTCAGAAATTTATAGAAAAATCACTAAAGAATAGAAAGGACAGCAGTGTCACAGCAGCACGATGCCACCTCTGTAACAGCTAACACAATAGGACCCTACAGCATAACAAAGCCTGTTTCCTACAGGAAATTACAGTGATAGGTCAGAGTTCAAATTCAGCTGGCTTTTGTTTGGGGAATTTTTCATAACAGGTTAGAACACAAGTCCAATAAAAAAGAAATTTTAAAAACAGCCAACAATGCTCTTGTGATGTTTATGGTTATTGTCACCACAAGAATTCAAAGAATACTGCGCCAGGAATAGCAGGAAATGGGTTATCCAACTGTGATCTGTACAATACTGACAAACACTGAAACAAACGTGTGTTTTATGTTTTATAGCAAAGACATTTAGCAAATGCTCGGATAAAAAAATAAATAAATCACGTAAGAAAGAATCATGCATCAGAATCCGTTTTTGTTTGCCCCAGTTTCTTTTCTGTCCTTTCACTGTTTGACAGGTTAAGTCTGATTCACAAGTTCGTGCACAAGACTCTCACAGATCGCAGTTCGTGCGATTTGTGAGAGTCTTGTGAGGCATTTGTCTTTGTCCGAATGTAACACAAGTGCTCTGTTTTAAATGGATGCGTTTGTGGTCTGGTGGTAAACATGAGTTAACCGCACGTTTCGTGGGTGTAGTTTAACGTCCCCTTCAGAGGATGCAGAGTTTGAGCAGGTGTGAGTTACAGGTATGCGGCTCGGGGGCATTCCTGATTGCTCGTGGCTGCTATAATCCAGGCATGTGCTGAACTTTGATTTAACAGATCTACGTGTACACTGATCTTTCTTTGTAGAGAGCCGTCCTGAACACACCCCTTCTTTGGACACCCAGTTGTTTACCTGTGACCCCGCCTGTTGCCATTCTTTGTCCATGCTTGTACCTGTTTTATCTGCCACACACCCGTGCTTTTACCTGTCCCTCTCCCTGTGTGTGTGCCTGTGCTGGCAGCATGGCCTCCCCTTTGTTTGGTGTTGTTGCTCCAGTAGCTGACTGTTTTATTGTTTACCTGTGATCCTGCTGTTGGACTCGCCGTGGCCTCTCCTCCTCTGCAGCAGGAAGAAGTCGTTGCTCCTCTCGGTCACCCAGAGTTTCAGCACATTTTTGAGCAGAACTTCATCGGGGTTTAGCCACATTTCTTCTAACAGGGAGGGACCGGAGTGAGCCCTCTGCCGACTCGGTCTCTGCAATAGAGGGGGAGTATAAACTTTATCTGCCTGTTTTTCGGCTCGGGGGTGGCCCGATCGCTCCTACAGCGGCGGGTTTTCGGCTTTATCCATGGCCATCCTGCGCTCCTGACAGCTGCAGGTTTCGGACTTCCTCGCCCCGCGTCTGCTCCCACACACCAGACACACAGCAGCTGTACACACGACTCACAGATCGCCTATAAGAGACGATGACTCACTCGGTGGCTGAATCGAGTTCCCGTAGCTTTACATACAGAGCGGAGCGGTTACGATTGAAAATGAAACAACATAAAAATATAACTCATGGACCACAGTGGTCTTTTTAGAGCAGGGGTGTCAAACAGAAGGCCCGGGGGCCAGAATGGCCCCGGGACAGACCCTAATCCGGCCCACTGGATGGCTTTGGAAGAAAGAAGGAGGTCATAGATATTTTTACTTTTAATTGTATTTTCACAGATTTTACAGCTTTTCCTACTCATAAAGACCCTCTCATGACCATTCACACTACACAAGGTAAATAATTCGTAGAAAAACAAATGACACAGAATGTCCAGCTTTTTTTCTACTATAGACATTTCTGTAGTTTTCTGTTTGTTCTTTTGAAAACAAAAACAAAGTTTAAAAAAGTAACAATAATAATAATTTCTGTGAATTAACAGAAACTTTTTTAGAAACTGTTTTATATTTACAGGAATTAGTTACCAGAACATTTGGTGTAATTTTACACATTTATTTTTAATGTTTTTAAAAAAGACATTTTTTAAAAAGCGCACAGTTTGTGAAAAACAGGGTCAGAGTGAGAGCTCTTCACTTTATTTTGTCCTGTTCCGCATTTCACCAACTTTCCCTTCCGCCAGTTCCGGTAGTGAGCCAGTGACCGTTCTGTGATTGGACCTTCGCGTGAAACAGCCCTCAGGTCTGTAAAAAAAGAGTTTCTGTGAAAAGTGACACACTGAAAGACTGTCAGTGGAGTGGAAAACAGCTTTTTATGTTATAGGACTTGTAATGTATCCTGTATCCTGTATAGGACCTGGATGATAAACACTGGAAATGTGTAATAAGGAACACATAGAGAGATAATATAGGATATATTATCCCGACAGATCCACCGGCAGGTGCACTTCACACCTGCTTCCATTAAAACCCACGCTCTCTGACACTCCCACAGTGTGGGTTGAAACTGAACCACGCAAAGTTTCACTCCTGTTCTGTGTCACTGCAGACTGCGATTGCGCTTTGTACTTGTTTTATCTAACAATCTGCTGGATCCTTGGCTTAAGGTTAACTGTAGGTTGCCCGGGATGAACAAAACCTGTTGCAGCGGTGGGCGTTTGAATGAACAGTTTCACAACAGATCTAAATAACTCTAAACCTCTAAAATTAACAGAGTATGACATAAAAATAACTCTTTAGTGGGCAGAATGTGCTTGAAGCGAACCACCCCCACAGCACAAACGACCTTTATGATAACTCGATTAAACACAGATTTTTTTAAGGGGCCAATAAACCAACCCATTCATTTGAAAATAAAACTTCAGCTCCTTTATTCACAAGGGGTCGCTCGACATGTTTTAACTGGGGACTCTCTTTTTTTGTCCTTATACCGGAAGCCCTTCCTGAGGTAAGCCCAAAGGGGTTTCCTGTGATCAAACCTGGGGCCTTTTTTTTTCTAAGGCACATCTGTTAAACACCACAGCTTCAATTTTTGGATATTTTAATGGTGCAACTTGACAGGCAATGTTGCCATTAATGAAGCTCCCAAAATAAAATTATAAATAAAATGATAGCCTATAGGGTGAATCTGGGGCTTTGAGTAGTTCGCTTTCCGCCCTCCTTTAACAGTGACAGACCAGCAAAAAGAATATATCTATATTCATATATAGTTATATGTGATTATTTTTGAGCTCGGATGGATGGCAGTGGCGTAAAGCTGAGGAAGAAGGGGAAGAAGAAAAAGAGGAAGTTAAGTAAACAAAATGACCGCGGTCAAGCGGAAGGATCTCACTGTGTTACCAGTTTCATGCAAACATCTATGAAAATCTGTGAATAAAAAAATATGTACACCAGTACTTACTGTTATTGTGTGCATAACGTGGCACCTATCTGTATATGAATCGCTAATAACCTATTCACTAATTGTTTAGTAATGTGCTACAGGTCTACCTAAAAAATCAGTCAGACAACTACAGCTCATTCAGAACTCTGCTGCTCGAG
>NW_005187576.1:170268-185090 GCF_000239375.1 Pundamilia nyererei | reverse complement strand
GTAAAAACTTTTAACCACTGATAAATCCAGTGACCTGTAGTCTTTTAAAAATGTTTATAGTTTATTTGAGTTTAATAAGTGTTTATTAAAAGGGTAAATAACAAATAATGTTTTGATGTTAACTTTATAACGACCTGGAGCCTATACTACGAAGCGAGTTCAACATACCCAGGGCTGTGTTTCCGTTATCTGGATTCACTCATTCTAACATTTGCTATAAAGATAATCAGTCACCCAAAGCTGGGTATCAGCTTGCTAAATTAATCTACAGTTTTCCTTGTTTGTTCACATCAAAGGGGTTCTGTTGACCAATCTAGTAGGGACGTTTCACGGATCATGAGGCTTTTCTTTCGCAGAAAATGATCCCAATGAGTGCCCATAAAATATGATCTGCAAACAAATCCACTCAGTTTGTGATCAAATAGGAGTATAGCAGAGCTCTTATACATTCACTTTAAGCAACTATAAAACACATCCAGACCCATAGAGTGCACATGCCTTATCTTAGTCCATAGCACTATCTTAGCTTATTTGTTAGATCAAGTTAACTCGTGGAAGTAATTTGTTTGCACAAAGACTGACCTTGGAAATGTCATGTTGTTTTTTCACATCACATGGAAACCCAGATTAAAAGAAACCTTTTTCTTTTCTCTTTAGGACCCAAATGAAGATACAGAGTGGAATGATATTCTGAGAAAGAAAGGAATTCTTCCTCCCAAGGAGACACCTAAGGAGGATGAAGAGGAGGAGCTGGCCCTCCAACAGCAGTCTGTTGGTAAGCGAGATCAGCTAAAACTGCAAAAGGCAAATTTTTACCCAACCTAACATATTTTGCAAATACCAGTTAAATGCACATGAAATATTCAGATGTATTATTTGATATGTTAATGGGATTTTTTTCTCTGATCAGTTAAAACATATGAGGACATGACGTTGGAAGAGCTAGAGGAAAATGAAGATGAGTTCAGTGAGGAAGATGAAGCAGCCATTGAGATGTATAGGTAAACAATACAACAACTGGAGCACAACTCAAGTAGAGTGGAACAAGAATAAATAATTTCAGCTTTATGCTGGTGGTTAGTTGCCTGTTTGTTTACACCTTCTGCTTGCACCCATTAGACCTCTTGATCTGTTATTTTTTTGGTGAGGTACTGTTAAATTATCTTGGGAAAAGCTGATTTTAACTAGAATGTGGTAGTTAAAAGTATACTTAGTATTTTCTGTTGGTCATGAAAAAGAAAACATTTTTGCTAGAGAAGAAAATCTCTGTCTTAAACTTTTATTGTGGATTGATAGTCATGTGAGTTTGTTGGGGTACTGATGTAAGCTGCGTGTCCTTGCAGACAGAAGCGTCTTGCAGAATGGAAAGCAACCCAGATGAAGAATGTGTTCGGTGAGGTGGCAGAAATCTCTGGACAGGACTATGTCAAAGAGGTCAACAAGGCTGGAGATGGCATCTGGGTGGTGCTGCACCTCTACAAGCAGGGGTAGGTCATCCAGTAAGCATGAATGAGGAAAATATTGAGTGAAGTTTTTCATTTCGTGTTTATAAGGGTATATTTACCATTAATCTCAGTTATTTTACATGCTTTTTCTTTGAATAGACTTAGCATTTCCAGGTTGCTGTTATCATTAAAATGTTTTAATTGAACAGTCAGATTATGTTTGTTCAGTTTTATATATTGCAGCAATTAAAATGCTATTGAACAAAATCTCAGACAAATCTACTCTCAAAGTTAGAGAGAATTTATTTTTGGTGATGTGAAAAGCTGTTTTAAGTCCAGAACACTTCATGGTTGGAGGTGATCCTTGTATTTTGAGCAGGTAAACTGCAAACCGTTGCTGTTTAAAATACAATGTCTTGTAATTCTTAAAATTAAATTCTTTGATTTGTTAAATTACCTCAAATTTATTTGATAATGTGTTATTTCCATTCTTTATATGCTTCTGCTTAGATTTTTTTTTTCTTTTTTTCATGCACTTGGTTGCTGTTTGAATATCTGTTTTTGTGTTTTGTAGTTTGGATAAAATAAGAAGGGATCAGTTAGCCAATGGCAATCTGGAGATTTTGTAATTAACTAACTGGCCAAATAATTAATGCCATTGGGCCATCATTGTGGCTCACGTCCCCAGTACTGTGCCTAAATGTGATTCGTATTGGTATAACCATTTAGTACTGCTGATCTGATGCTGTCTATTTCATATTCCACACACATTCACTTGGGGCAGGAAACAATTACTGACATTAACATTAACTGACATTGACATTAAAAATGAGCAACTGTTGTCACAAAGTTTACCACGAACAGGTCAGTCTGATGTTTTCTCTCCATTCATCTCCCTTACCAGCATCCCTCTGTGCACCCTCATCAACCAGCACCTGAGCACATTAGCCAGGAAGTTCCCTCAGACCAAGTTCCTCAAGTCCATCTCCACCACCTGCATCCCCAACTACCCCGACCGCAACCTGCCCACCATCTTTGTTTACTTTGAGGGCGAGATGAAGGCCCAGTTCATCGGTCCTCTGGTCTTTGGGGGCATGAACCTGAAAGTTGAAGGTAAGAGGCGACTTGCTGAAAAAAAACGAACATTTTTTAAGCACAAAACTGACTGACTGTAGGCCTGACAGACCTATCTCTGAGTGGATACAATGATCGTTTTGTGTTATTTTAAACTGGAAAATATCAGGAAGTAGGTACACAGGTGTTGGCATTTAATCTGAAATTTGTTTTGTCATGTTTTCATTTTTCAGCAGTTGCACTTTTAGTCAGGCAGTTTGGTTTTAATGATAGGTACTGTTAGAATTCTATTAAGTCACTAAAGCTCGTTTGAGAGTTATGAATTTATTTTCAGTACATCTCAGTGTATTGCATGTAACTTTGGACGCTGCAGTTTGTCAATCTGTTGAGCGATATTGCATCGGCTATACCTCATGTTATGCGATTGAAGTGTCTATAATTCATGTTGTGTGTCCCAATCAGAGCTGGAGTGGAGGTTATCAGAAACTGGAGCCGTGAAGACAGACCTGGAGGAAAACCCCAAGAAACAAATCGAAGACAAGTTAATGTCATCGATAAGAAGTTCACTTCATACACGAAAAGACAGTGACTCAGAGGATGAGGATTAAAAAAAAAGTAAACACCCGTAACTTCAACCACAAAAGCTGTGTGACAGCTACATGGAAAACACTGCGAAGACCTTAAAACCGAGCAGAGGGGGCGGCTTCTCCTTTGTCAGCATGTGCGTTGTGTGTTGTAACCATGTAGGTGGCGCTCTTATACTGGATCAGTCCTGTATTTGGACAGGCCACTGGGCTGCTGGAAATGTCAAACCTGCATTATGATCATCCTACAGTACATTTCAGCAGGGGAAACAACAACTGTTTTGTAATTTGAATAAACATTGAACTGTATCAACTACGTCTTCACAAAAGCATCACAGACGAGTTTTAACATTTTTTAATACCGTTTCATGATAATTATGTCACAAAATGTACATGTACATTTAATTCTGGTAAATTAAATGTGAGTTCACCTCTTTGCCACAGTGATCAGTGACAGTTTTGTGTTGTTTTGTTTTAGATACTCATGTCTTGTGTAACAATCTGCCAAATTTGCTTGGTGACAGTTCCCGTCCAATGACACCAATTATTTATTTATTTTTTTGCATTTGCAAGCAACAAGACACACGGCAGCTTTAGCAACACACTTCAGTTTTTTTCCAGCTATACAATCAAATTGTTTCTGTTAACAAAAAAGTTACAGATGCTGTTGCGTGGTCCATCAGTTGATTTTGAGTGTGATGTCTGCAGGTGGATCTGCCAGCTGCTCTTCTTCTGATAGGTGTGTGTTTGTTTGTTTCCTTTTACAACATCCCCTCTGGCAGACCTCGAATCTTCTGTTTAATTAGCAGGAGATGAAGAGAAAGAGTCAGTCACTAGATTGAACCTGAGTAGTAATGCAATTAAAAGTGATACATGCTGGCTAATTCTTAATCACTGGTTCACTACTTCTTCACTACCTGAAAAGGTTAAGTCTTTATAGGCAGAAGAGAAATGAGTGGAAAGTATGGGGGGTGTGTGTGTTTTCGAGAATGTCTGCTGTATGTGCAGAGAAGAGATGAAAATGTTTCTGCTGTTTTTAGTCTTGATAATGGAAAAAATGCACATTTTCACTTTAGCGCCATAGTTTTAGCATTTATTATATCTCTGAAGTGTATGGAGTCAATTTTAGAGGTGCTAAAGGACAGTTTGGGCAACTTTTTCATGTGTGCTGTGCCAAAAACATTTATTTTCCTAAATTTTAATCTAGTTTCTTAACTGTATTGTTTTGCCTACTTAGACATTTTTTAGTGAGATGAAATGAATTATGGGAGCAATAAACAGTTCCTGCTTGAGCAGCTCAAAACCCCTTCAGCTTGCAAACACTGATTAACGTGAATGGCTCACCAGCCAAAAACAGTTTACTACCTCCAATTGTTAAGTAGGAAGCTTTAAAAGTCCCTAAGCTTGAGAGATGACCTCAATTGTCTGCAGTTTTTCTATCCTCTTCATTCATAATCCTGCTCTGAAATCTTCAAGTAAAAAAATCAGTTAAAAGCATTCAGATCTGTGTCCTCACCAAAAGTACCACCTTCTTCTTTCTCCTCTGGGAAAGCTTTGGTGAAAGTCGCATGAGAGGGTGAACTGAATGAGACTGGAGGAAGAAAGAGAGAGAGCTTCATGAGGATCTGCTGAGTAGGCCAAAAGACCAGAATTTCGCTCCAGATTTCAGTATTTAAAGTCGCATTTGCCACCTGCTGTCATGCTGTATCAGCTCTGCGAGCGAGCCGACAGCATCCAAATGGCCAGCTCTGAAACTGAAACTTACTTAGGTTTGTTTGCCGTTTTTGGGGTGAAAAAAAGAATCTTTAGATTCGTTCACTTCAACAGGTTTTGAATAAAAATTCATAATCAACCTGAAAGCCTCAAAGCAGATGTTTTGTGTTCTCCTTTTCCACCCATGCTGCCAATTGAAATGACCAAAAGCAGTTTAAGCACTGCATTAAATTAAAGCAATAACTCTCGAAAATGACAAATAAATGGAAACATCAGACACTAAGTTTGATTGGTTTACTCATTTGCTCACCTCTTTTTGTACAGCTCCAACAGAGTTGCGTGCTTTGGAGTAATGAAACAGGAACTGGGGGGGAGGAGCAGAATCAGTGAGCTGGTGCTGAACAAACAGCAGAAATGATGGAAAAGTGTAAAGACAACTAGGGAAGAAAACCTACTCTTTTGAAGACATTCTGAACCTGCTCCTGTGGGGGAAGGAAAACAATTAGGCATTAATAACAGAATTAAAGTTCTCACACTCTATCCTGCCTCCATTGACTCTTGAATACAGTAAACAGGCAAAACAGCAACAATTCAGCAAAACGTAAGAGAGCACACAATGATTCCAGCTCTGTTACTTCCTTTGGGTATTGTGGTATCATGTCATGTTGTCTTCCTGTTGACTCGGTGGCTCACCTGCCCACTCCATAACTTCAAAAAGAGATAAACTTGGGTAGCAACCCAGACACAGTCATGTTTATCCTGCTAACCAGCTTTTAGACGGTTAGCAGGATAACCGTCTAAAACTGTCTTTTTTTAGACGCACTTTTTTTTTGTTTCATCATTTCTCCTCTTTGTACTTGTGCCTCTGCTGTGATGTAATGTTTTTTATTTAAAGGACGTGCATTTGACACAGCTTGCTGAAGAGAATTGAAATTTGACATGTGACCATCTATTGAACTGGACCTTTATTTTTTAAGGATTAGTTTGTCAGCTGTGGTTTGAAGGTATGGTTTTTCACAAGTCAAGCATTAAAAGCAGTTTTTAAAGTCATATAGTTTGTGATCATATGTCGAAAACCCCTTTAAAGTGTTAGCATGAGGCCTATAGCATAGAATAGAATAGAATAGAATAGAATAGAAACCTTTAAAGTAGCTTTAAAATGTTTGCCTACCTCATTCTGGTCTCTCCGCAAGACACCACTCAAATCATCACTTCTGATCCCTCGCACCTGCAGACAAACAGTACACTTATTTACAGCTTGAAAGCTGGCAGTGAATGCAACATAATACCTTTGACCAGTGATTTTTCTATTCTTACTTCTTATTTTCCCATAAAACACAACATCAACACTGTTTGGAAGTAAAATAGAACATTTGTACTCAAACTTCTAAGTGTCTGTATATTTCTTGTCACAGAGTTGCTCAAAGCACCGAATGTGTGGCTTGAGTGCAGATGACACTGTTCATCAAACTGGCAATAAGTAGTGCTAATTACACAAGAAATGTAGACCAGAATGAGTGGATCATCCACTAAGTTAGGAGGAAAATAACAACAGCAAAAACAAAAATTGTAGAGACTTTGAAAAATGCCTCAGCGATGGAGGGATGATTGTAAATGAAGAGTCTCACTACCTTTTGTAACACTATGCCGTCTTCCCACTGATCAAGAGGACTGGCATCTGGATAAAGATACACATAATGTTAATACTTATCGATGTTTCTTATAGTAGGGCAGCATAATTCAATAAATGTAATATTGTAATTGGACTGATACCACGACGTCATTCATATGTAGTCCAAAATAATAATTTGGCAGTCCTTTATCATCATTTATTGTATTTTTAGGTGTTCAAATTTCATATTATTATTAAGCCTCTAATATCAGGAGGCTGCTGGTGTATGTTTGATGCAATACTACATATGACTGTGAGGCTCGGGCTGCTCATGAGTGACTGTTATCGAACGACATGCTGAAAACGTTCAAGCTTTCCTCAATAAGCATCTTTAAGCTGTCAAAGAAACATTTCAGAATAATAACATACAGGTTGGAGATAGTGTTATGAATTTCAGAGATCTCATTAAAAAACCTATTTGGACCGACATCCACTGGTTCTGTGTCATTTCATTTACAATTTTCTCCATGTTAACATGTTGCTGTCTGCATAAATGTGCTTGCTGTCACTGTCACTGTGCGTTTCAGAGTTAAAACAGAGCGCAACATTTTAATATGAGGTCAGGTAAATGCTTTCCATCCAGGTATCACACTCCTTCATTTAGAAGGGAAATTTATTTGATAAATCATTTTAATAGGGGATTGGTACTTGTAATAGAGTACATTTTACGTTGATATAATTCTACTGGTACTAAATTTTAATAATAAATGCATTTTTTTTTCTCATACAATGAGTCATTTATAAAAGATTTCCCCAGTCTGAGCAGAGCACTCAGACTGGAGTAAGACTGTACATATTGTACCAGTTTTTGCACTTGCACACATTATGACTTTTTTAAAAAAGTGGGATAACCTTGAGCTAACATCACCTATAGGGGCATTTATGAAGAATTATTATTAATCAGAATCATACATTATGCCTATCACATCTTGGTGTATCACCAGTCACCATTCATTACATCACAATCCATTCACTACATACCAATTTTATACTTTTGTTTAAAATATCCAGTGAAGAAGTCTTATTAATTAAAAAGACTGCGCAAGATACTGCATCTTTGAGTACAAAGCACATCAACCTATATTTATTAGCTCATTATGGATCTATACAGCACTGATAAATCATTCAGTGACAATGAATGATTGAGTTAGAACTTATTAACCATTTCAATGTTGGCTACGTTGTGTTACATTGTGGTGTTAGTCCCTCTTTAATTGCCTCTGAATCCACCTATGCATTGATTTTTTTTTTTTAACATATACTGAGAGTTTAAGTGCAAGCTGAAATAGTCCTACAACTATGACTCAGATATTCCTTATTTCCTGAAACCAGTGATGAAGCCTATTTGTTATATAGTGAGCTGGAATTTTCCACTTCTTGCATCAGGATTAGTATACCATAAATAATTATTTTAAAAAGTTACACTAAATGTACGACTGGCTTCATAACTTACAGGCGCATTCATAAAGATATAAAACCTTAAAAAATGCACTCAAAATTACACTTTGCTTATAAGCGATCACCACTGAAAACAACTTTTAGAGCATGATTAATTTTAGCTGCCAAAAACAACTCATGCACCTTGACGATGGTGCTGGTTTACATGTATCTGACTCAGTATCATGTTTCACCCACCTGTTGTGCTCCAACATCCAAAGCAAATGAATAAACACAGCAGAAAAAGTTGTTGCACAGCTGACAGAGTCATATCTCCACTTTCTTCTTCTTCTTTTTTCTCTCTGTGTTTGAGGAAGGTCTGCTTGACGTGGCTCTGCTCTCCGGTCTCGTCTCCTAACAGCTGTGAGTGTTCTGAATGCATTGCCCTCTGCCCGCAGCACTTTAAAAGCACGCAACTTTGCTGGCTGACATGCATCTCCTCAGGTGGCCAATCACAAACACACCAATCTGAGCATCAGCAAACCCGCTTGCGCAATCTCCAACGCACCTTGCACTCCCTCCATCTCTCTCTCCCTCTCTCTCTCTCGCTCCACTCACAGGGCGTAGAGTTGGAAAAATACAGAGCACTTGGAATGTTGAGCTCTGGGAGTATTGGGCTGTTTTGCTGCGTGGACTGACGTCAAGTTGATAACAAAGATATGACTGGTCTCCTTCAGGAAAAGGAAAGTGGATGGTGAATCTGATTAAGAAAAACAGCCAATAAACTGCATTAAATGTTAAAAAGATTACCAGCATTTAATGTGAACTCCTGCCGGGAAATCGTTATTAACGAATGATAACTGTATGAGGTACTCACATATTGCCTAATTAAGATACAGAAACAAATGGACACTCTCAGGTGATTCCAAAGATCTGCAGCTATAAATGAATATGAAGATTCATGCTCTCTTGTTCTGGTCTTGATGTAAATGTTACTGGGATGCGATTGGACGGTGATTAATTTTTGTATGAGGAGATTTGTATGAGCTTGAGTAATATGGTATGTTTGCTTTAGTCAAAAAGTTCTGCTTTAAAACAACCTAAAACAGCATGTTGTTGTTTCTGCTGGGTTATCACATGCTGTAGTACGTTCTTACAGGACACATTATTTCTAAATGACTTGTGTTAAATTCTGGCAACCCTGGACTTGCAATATTCCTGTCACTTCAAAGATAATCTGGAAATGTCAGGCAATGAGTCTCTGCTTCGGGAAAACCAAGAATTGAGCTTTAACTCGTTTCAAACCCCTTTAGAAGCCTCAGCAGCTTCTAAAAGTTTCTGAACACAAGAGTTTCATCAACTAGGGAAGTCTAATTTTTCAGCTAAATCTTATTCTGAGAAAGTAAGACTGGCCTGGCATCTGTTAGACTGAAAACCCTATGAGAAGCTACAGGGCAAGTTAAAGCTTGCTAAAGCTTCCTGAAGTAAGCATTCATAGATAGACCTGAAGCCTGCATACGTTGTTGTTTTATTTAACAGATTAAGCAGCACACCTTGTGTCAGGTGGTGCTGTGACGTGGACACTGTATGTTATTCTTTCAGGGATTAACTGTTCTGATTGAGTAGACTGGAGGCAGAGCACCGCACTCATATTTCCCCTGACACTGACACCAGATTTTGTACCAAAACCTACTAATAAAGGTGAATCTGCATTGTTACACCCTGGAAACACTTAATTTTTTTCTTATTCATTGTTTTGGTTTTCCTATTTGTTTTTCCAGCGATCAACTCACAGGTGATTAACACCTAATTCTGAACCTCTGCTGTGTTTTTTAACCTCTTTTTATTCATTGTTTTTTTATTCATCTGTCCCACAAGAAGCAGATAATCTGTTATCTGTGATAGACAGACTTTCGTTGTAGACAGGCAGAGAGGAATATATCAAACCAATAAATTACACAAAGGTTACAGACAAAAATGATCTAATATTTTTTGATAATCTATGATTATCTCTCACCCCAACCGGTCGCAGCAGATGGCCCCGCCCCGTCCTCAGCCTGGTTCTGCTGGAGGTTTCTTCCTGTTAAAAGGGAGTTTTTTCTTCCCACTGTCACCAAAGTGCTTGCTCATACGGGGTCATATGATTGTTGGGTTTTTCTCTGTATGTATTATTGTAGGGTCTACCTTACAATATAAAGCCCTTTGAGGTGACTGTTGCTGTAAATTGGCACTGTATAAATAAAACTGAATTGTTTTTAATACCTTTTGCTTAAAAGTCTTCATAAGAAATCTGCATAAGAAAGACGGACACTTTTCAATGATACAAATACTAATTTCGTGCATTCATATTTTGCTGTTTTGCAATATGTTTTTATCTTTCTGTAGCTTTGCTTTTATTCTGTTTTGCATGACTGTGGGTACCAGTGCATTTACATAAACCCTGACTGAAAAGGTTAAACCTTAAACATAATTTAAGTGATTATCAAATGAAAAGTCTACTCAACCTGCTGATTGAGCCTCTTTGTCATGCAACAAAGGGAAGGGGGGAAAAGCAATAAACTCAAACATTGTTTACTCTTGAATCTTTCAAGTGTGCGTATATGAAGATCTGGTAATCAGGGGTCATCTTGTGTGATTGCCTTTACAAAAACAAAGGAAATGGGAATGACTGAATCACAGAGAAACAGTTGATTTGTTTCTCATTTTGAAAAATAGACATGCTCCATTCCACGGCACTTACGCAAAAACCAAATGCTTGATTTAAAACAGCAATGACGGATCTGATGAGAAATAAATGGTTATTTTTTCATTTGTACTTTCAGTTTAGGTAACACGTATGTACATACCAGTTTTACCTTTGCTATTCAAAGGAAACACAAAAAACTATGATACCAAGCTAATGAAGTTTTTGAGTAGCAAACAGTGATATAGCAATAAGAAAATTTGCAAAAATGATGACTTATGTAACTTTAACATTGCCTTTTACTACTTTTAAAATAAAATAAGGATACTGGGGTTTGACACGGTGACCGCCAAGGTGATTGCTCTCTGGTTCGGTACAGCTTTTATCTGTCACACACATCTTTGTGCTAACAGACAGGTGTTTCATTAAGTCTCGCTGAGGTGGCCATACTTTTCACCCTGTCAGAAAATAATGATCATCACATTTTTCAGTAATCTACGTTTGTGGGCTACAGTCACAAGATAGTTCTTATTTTCTGTTTGGGGTTGGGTGGGTAGTGTTTTTCCCTAAATGGTAAATGGACTGGTTCTTATATAGTGCTTTTCTACTCTGTCTGAGCACTCAAAGCGCTTTATACAACTAATTCATTCACCCAATCACATCCATTCACTTCTAAGCTTAATTGCTAAGTATCTAACATTCATACACATCCACACTCTGATGGATGCATCGGAGAGCAACATGGGGTTAGGATCTTGCCCAAGGATATTTGGCATGCAGACTGGAGCAGCCTGGGATCGAACCACCGGTTGATCTGCTCTGCCACCTGAGCTACAGCCACCCCAAATGAGCAGTAGAGACTGATATATTAGATAAATCATATGTGTTAAAGCAGAGCTGTAGCTATAATGTAGCAGCTTAGGATGCAAAACTATATTTTTCAGTTTATGGTCTCCTGTGCTTCCAGTTCTGATCCTTTCTCTTGTGCTTGTGCTCCATGGCTGGTCTATGGCTGCCCATCTGCCACACCTATCTGGCACACCTGGCTCCAATCACAGTATCACCAATCCTCCACCCTCTCTCAATGGCATCCCCTCTTACCAGTTGCTATAGAAACAGCCTCCTCATTTGTTGTTTTAAGTTTTCTGTAATGAATTCCCTCGTGATCTGTGGCACTCCAACGTTGACTCTGTTCTGCATCTGCCAGTCAGATGCTCTCTTTGTTCAGTCTGCCATAATCTCTTTTTTTCTATATAGTTGTGGCCAGGTTCTGACATTACTGGAGGTTTTTTTTTTATGTTAAGAAATATTGATTTTTGTCACATAATCTTATCGTCTCCATGTGCAGGCATGATTGCCGCCTAGAAATAGACCACGAGAAGGTTTGGGTTTTCTTATTATATGGTCCTGGGCATCTAATTGCATGATGCAGACAAATAGGAGGCATGTATTTTAATCATTCTGAAAATAAAGTTCAAAATGTTAACCTACAACAGGTGTGTGGAAGACAGGACTGTATATACACTTAATAATTACACAGCAAGACACGGAAAGGAGAAGAACTTGGCTGGAAGTAAATTACATTTAAAAAATGGCAGAAAAGTGAGCACAAGAGGGCAAGAAGGATGTGCTGAAACAAGGCAGAAAGGGCACTAGAAGCGCAGGAGAGGATAATTAGTATAAAATTGATGTAGGAGCTAAACTCAAAAGGACAAAAAAATGATATCATACCAGAATAACAGAGGAACAGAAACAGAAACAGGAATGTAACAAACATGAAAATTCAAACTTCAAGCATTAGAAATGTCATTGAAATGTGTCAGTGCAGGAAAAGCAGACAGTGTGAAATGGTTCTACTGGTTCTTCTAGAAAAATATTCACTGAAGTCCCAAATATGCAGCTACTTAACTGTCTTCATCACTGGTTGTGTGGTATACACAGGCCTTGTCCACCACAGGACATCTTCACTTCAAACCCTCAGCTACTGGATTCTTCTGTCTGTCCAGAAACCCTTTAAACTCAGTGCTTGTGGCCATATTGATTAAAGAAACTCGATGAGTTTGGTATCATGTTTCTATTTATCTGTTGCCAGTTTTATTTAGAATAGATTGTTTCCCAAAAAAAAAATAAAAAATCAGTTTCCATGTTACAGGGGGTTGAGTTGTTTTTCCAAATGTGGACATGCTTGTCAGCGACACCGGACCCATTAAAATTAATGAATTCACGTTGCAGCATGAGGTCACAAATACGGATTGCTTCTTCCAGGAAGTCAAAATTAAAAATTTCACAGGATCTCTAAAGCTGTATCACTGCTTTCTTGTAAACAAATGAAACTCCAGTTCACCGTGATTGTTGCGCATTATTTGTATACTTGAAGCCTCAAAAGCATGTTTTTCCTCATAAACTATTCGATTATGTGAGATTATTGAAACTATTCTGTTTCTTCCACCCATCCCTCCCCAGCAGCCTGCTGTCACTCTGTGTTCAGCCTTTGTTGTAACTGATCATCGGTGGAATAAGGTGAAACCAATTCAAGAATATGAATCTCACTGAATATGTTCTTATGTGTGAATCTTACAGTAAAGAGGAGGCCTCCAGAGTGCTGCTAGCTGCTACCAAGAACTTGACAGTGTAATTCTGACAGCCACTATTTGCAAGATTAGAATATTTGAAACCTGGATCCAATGAATCAGGAGACATTATAGCTCATCATTTTCTTTCCATCTTTCAAACCTTTTATTGTTATCTTCACTACCCTGTAGAAAGCGAACCGTAAGTAACATGATCCACTGAATATTATTAAACAAGTGAGACAGATACTATTCAGCCTCTGAGGAATTCACGTCTGTATCACCACCTGATCTGATTTTTCACTCACTGAGGTGAGAATCAAATGCAGCTCTCTATCGTTCCACCATTAACAAACATCAGAGCTGAATTTTCAGCACTAACACGAAGATTTCTGAACACTACCCGTCACATACATGACAGAAATATTTGTGTCACACTCTCATGGCAGTATGGCACATGATGCTTCCCTGAACAAAAATTGCCCATTAGCATCCCAAACACTAGTGATGTAACTCCCCGTGGTCGTGGGTTGACGTTTGTGCCATGACGGTACAGCTGCTGCCTATGGGTGCACATGGCGGTGTGATCCAATGAAGAAGTGTCCTGCAGTCTCGAGGTTCCCAGTATAGCATTTAGGCTGATTGGTTTGTTGCAACAGCTGCTTCACTACTGTGAATCTCTTGAGACGCTTTTATATTGGATAACCCAAGCTTGCTGCCTCTGTTTGTGTGTGTGCGCGTGTGGCTATGTGTTTGATTTGCTGCTACATCGCTACAACCTCCTAAAGGTTATGGGTGCTTGATTGCGTATGACTGCACAAAGACAGAGCACCCTTCTTGCGTTGTATCACTTGGAGACTAGAAAGAACAAAGCAGAATGGAGAGCAAAGCGTGAACCTCATCCACCCACCAGATGTCCACTGACTTCTGCGCCAGTTTCACAGTGTGCTCTGTTTACACCCACTGGCTACTTTGTTAGTTACACTTTGCTACTGCCAGGTTTGACCTCCTTTGGCCTTCAGAACTACCGAAATTCTTTGTGATACAGATTCAATAAGTTGCTGGAAACATTCGACGGAGATTTTGGTCTTTATTGGCATGATAGCATCACCCAGTTGGGCCATATCTAAGCATCGTGCTGTGTATGTTTCACTATTCAAGATAGGACGGATCCATGTGTTCATGTTGCTTATGTCAAAATCCGACCCTACCACCAGAATGTCACAGCAGAAATCTATCAGAACAATCTTATCCAATCATCTACTGTCCAATTTTGTGAACCCATATGAAGTTCATCGGGTTCCTGATGATAGCTGATGTGAGTGGCATCCAGTCTTCTGCTGCTGTACTGACCTTACTTTGAGTTTGATTCCATAAAAAGTGACAAAAACATTAGCATCCGTTGTGCGTGGGAAGAAAACTTCTTTTTACAGCGAAAAAACCCCCTAAACTTCCAAGCAGGCACCGAGTGCGCAACGACGTAATGGGAAATTCACAGAGAAACTCGCGGATTCTTCCACTGACCGCTGCGGCACACCTGCACCAGGGTAAACCCCACTCCTGCTTTACAGGTGAAAATAGAGCCAAAGGACCGCTAGTCTTTGACTTTATTTTCTGCTGTGTTTTACTTGCATCTGTTTGAAAGAGTGAGTGTAAACACACCAAAAAAAATTTTATTTTATGTGCTGGAATGTGCAGAAAATA
>NW_005187576.1:168264-169464 GCF_000239375.1 Pundamilia nyererei | reverse complement strand
GTTTAACAGAAAAAAAGATTCTTGATATTCCATTGTTTTCTGTTGGGGTGTTTACCACACACTGGCATTAACGAGTGAGTCCACATCACACTGTTGTTAAGGCCCATCAATGCTCTTCTCCTTATTAACCCCATAACTCAGCTTGCCCCGCCAGCAGGCATTACCTTTAAAATGACCCACAGTGTCGTATCTCACATGGTCGATGCAGCGCAAGTGCTCCTCGGGGAACCTGAAAACACATACACTTTAAAGGGCATTGCTCAACACTTTTTCGTGACCTGTGATCAAATTATACATATATATATATTTTGCTCGAGGATGTGCACAGTAACATGATTTGATGCTTTAGAAAGGAGACAAAAGTTGCTATTATTTCTATTATTCTTTTGATTTTAAGAGACTTCTTATCACAAGAGGTAAAAACATCATGAAGCTGGAAATGTTTGATGACACCTCAAGGGACATGGCAGAGCTACAGTAATTTTCTAAAAGTTATAAAATCCAAAATACTGAAAATATTTTTTTTTCTTTGGCTAGCAGCATAAACTGGGACTCACAGTGTTAACTTTGACCTACTTGTCACTGTTAAATGGAGCTGTCATCAGAATCTAACAATGAAATATAAGCAATTGGTTTTAGTTTGTAAACTCTGTGGTTGAACACAGAAAACAAGAAAAAAGGAATTTAATAAACCGTAACCTCTACCATGGGTCTGGTCCTCTGTTATGCTCACATGGTTTGGCTCTACTTGTCCCCTTAAAAGGAGGGTAATTGCGTTTATCCTGTGATGAAACATTTTCATCATGTCTGTAGTGGTCTCTTCTAGCGACACAGCCCCATCCATAGGGTGCGGCTGAAGGCTGGCTAAAGAGTTTGAAGAGAATGAAAATGATGCGAATCGTATGCACAGTCTGCAGTTCTCAACCCAGCTGCATGTGTAAGGGAGACTTGAGACTGACATGTTACTCTCAGTCCCAATCATCAAACTAATAAATAAAATAAATTAATTAATATTTTGGAAGAATGGTTTTACATCCCTCCATCCCTCTTTTGCACAGTTTTACTGACCTTTTGCTAACTTTAGCCTCAGCTGACCGGCGTGGTATACAGAATGAGAATCTGCTGCTGAACCCCAAGTACAGGGTGGGCCATTTATATGGATACACTGTAATAACATGGGAATGGTTGGTGATATTAAAG
>NW_005187576.1:164097-166029 GCF_000239375.1 Pundamilia nyererei | reverse complement strand
GGGTGGAGTGCCAGACAGCAGCCAGCACGGGGGAGTGCTGAGACACGGGAGCGGAGAGCACAAACACTGGGAGAAGACACGACACGGGAGTCTGGGGAAAGCACGGGGATTTATTGTTGTTTAGTTTTATACACTGTAAATAAATGCACTGTTTACATACAGAGCGCCGCGCCTGGGTCCTCCTTCCCTACACCCCACGGTCTGCCAGCCAGACCGTGACAGTGATACAAAGACATTACACTTGGCTATTTAATAGTACTCTAGGCCCACCAAGGTCAAACTACAAAAATATGGCCTGCAAAGTGGAGGGTGAGTTTATATGAACTGTTATATCCTTTAATGTGTTAAAGGATTATTTCATTGACTGGCTTTGCATCTTTCTTATGAAGAAAATTACACAAACATTGGAGTTTGACGACATAAAGCAAAAGCAAGGCATTAACACCTGTATGTTTGGAGGTTCAGCTCTGTGGATTCAGCGCCCATTCAGCTTCACACACATTTACATTTACTTCAACACCACAGGGCAGCGATGTTTATTCTTTATTGCATGTGTGGTCCTAATTAAAACAAACCTAATTACCCTCCTTTACAAAGTGGCTGTGGCTGAACATCTGAATAAGTACTTGATCAAGTTACAGAACAGTACACAATTCACTGACCTAACTCACGGTCAATGTTCCCCCTAATTTTTCATGTGTCGGACCACTGTGAGCAACAGCACCGTGGTCACATCTAATCCATGCAAGTTACATGGTTTACTAAAATGATCAACTACTACTTTTAATTAACTGCTTCAGTCCACTTACAATGAAAATGTAAAAAAATAATCTTGTTTATGACCTGTGTAGTATGTTAACACTATTGGAAGTAAAAATAACTTGAATTCCAATTTTGAAAACACAACTTTCTTTCGGGTTTTTTTATTTTTATTTTTATAAAGCTCTGACTTGTATTATGAGTATGAGTCTTTGGTCTGGGAGAGAGTCCTGTAAGTCTCTCTCTGCAAAATACAGTATATAATGACCAATGTTGGGCAATTAATTATATAGTTACTTCTTCAAAAAAGTAACTGAGTTATGCAAACAACAAAGTTTTTTGCAGCTGTTTACCTAAAAATGCAGCCAACGTGGTTTTTTAAATAAATATTTTGAACTATTTACAGAACAATCAGATGTTCTGCATCAAATCTGATGCCACACAAATCATTTGTGCCACTCCAAAAAATAAATTCTGTCCACTATGTGATAAAGGAGAACAACAGCCTGATACCTGCAGGCCTGACAACAGGAGATGTATCACTCCTGTAACACCTGTAACATTCAGCAGTCGCCTCATTGTTCTGACACACACAACAAAACTATTGACTACACTACACACTAACTACACAAGATTTCCCCCCTTCCTAAACAACTAAATGCCATGTTGCCATATCATTTTTTGATTGGTCAACATGGTACATTTTTCTAGGGTGGTTTTTTTTGGTTTTGTTTTTGCTCACAGGCGGAGAGGGCTTTGAGCGCTTTCCTTATAAAACGCCGTTTCTACAGTTTCTTCCCGCAGTAAATATAAACAACGATAGTATTCGGGAAGAAAACCAAACATTGCAGATATTTTTATCATAACTCTGGTTTTACGAGGCCTATCAACACAATTTAAAAACTGGTATAAAGTCCACACTTTTTCCGTCAATTGTTCCGTCGGTCCTGCTCACATCTCCAATGGTTGTACACCCTGTAATTAGTGATGTGTCGGTCACGAACGAAACGGCTCTTAGAGCGACGCGAGCCGTTGGTGTTTTATTTTCTCTCTCACACTTTTTTCCGCTTCACTCCGCACGCGAGCCTTGTGCTTTGCGCTGGGGGGGGCGTAGTTACACTAGCAGTAGCACAGGAACAGAGCTGGAGGGAGAGAGAGAGAAAGAGAGCCAGG
>NW_005187576.1:155590-163487 GCF_000239375.1 Pundamilia nyererei | reverse complement strand
TGTTTTGTGTGTACTGAGTTTCCATGTGATGTAGTGTGCTTTGGATTAATAAATGATACACTCTCTCTTTAACCCAGGTCAAGCCTATCTTTTTAAACCCAATAATTTAAACCCAATTATAGATGCAATGGGTTATTTAAATCCATTGCAGCTATAACAGCTTCCACTCTTCTGGGCAGTTTTTCTACGAGATTTTGGAGTGTGTCTGGAGCACAGTCATGCCGGAGCAAAAAAGGCCCTCCTCAAAATGTTCCCATAAAGTTGTAAGCATGGAACTGTGGACCCTGGACAAATCCCAGAAAAACAAGCCCAAAAATCTCATCCATTAAAGCTTAAACATGACACTGTGCAGTCAAGCAGTCTTAAAGGAGTACATGGACACAGCTTATCTACCACATATGAAGGTGGAAGACCATTTAAGGATTTAAATACTAACAGTGCCTCTTTGTATTGGATTCTGTGATGCCCAGGGAGCCAGTGCAAGGCTGCTAACACTGAAGTAACAAGATCCCGCTCTCACTAATGTGAAAGCCAAAGTCACCTCCTCAAAGGCATCTCCCTTTAATCATGCCCAATCATCCGGTGAAGTATTAGCTGTTTTTAACCAGGACAGTTACAGCCGAGAGCTTCAGACATTACATTACTGACGGAGTTCTGCTGGTACACACAGTCACAGCACAGTGACTCACAGCATCCTCATCAGGAACAGCACTTTCCCAGAATCAGTCGTGTTGTCTGGTAAGAATCGACTGTGAGCAATTTCTGTCGATCAATAACAGACGGCACAATAAAAGTTTGAGTATTTTTATTGGTGCGAGAGCTTATTGGCAACTCAATGACTGTATCCACTACTCACTATTACAGTTCATCGTAGGAGCATAGAAAAACACTCATTACATCAGTAGTAGTAGTTTTTTCTTTTTGTTGTATGAGCAGAGTCAAAATTAGCATAACAGAAAACTCGTGCTATTTGTGAACGGGTTTTTATTATAAATATGTTATAATTGCAAAAGAAAATGAAATAATTTCATAATGTATTCATTTCCTTTCAGGGTTTGCTATTTCCAGGGGCTCTGGCTTTCTCTCAACGAAATATTTTTGGAGGGATATTTTTTATGCTCAAGATGCATTTATGGAAATAGTAATATGTTCGTGAAAGCTCAATGGAAATACTTTCTAGACGTTGAAACATGAATAATATATAACAAGGACAATGGCCCTCAATTTGTCTGATGTGCATGAATGTGTCTCTTCCTCAGAATAATAACAATTAATTTTGTTTTTTACAGTAACATTCAAGATCAGAGGTCTCAAAGAGCTATCATATTTAAAGAAGGTGTGGTAGGATGATGCAGGAATCAAAGAAAAAGGGCTAAAATGTCCATAACTCGTGACAAAACTGGGGAAAAAATAAAAATAGGGAAACTGATGAATGTAAGTAAACTGTGTTTCAGACGATTTTGATTAGTGAGATAATATATATATTTAAAAAATGTTCTTTCTATACATCTGTCTGAGAAAATATAAGGGGAAACCTGGACTTCTTTGAATGTAGGAAACTTCAAGTCTGATCAAATGATGTTAATGATAAAGCCTGCAATATTTTATTTGGTAATAGATTTACTTATTGATCACCTTTCAATTGGAATAATAAGTCTTTATCATTCTCTGTAAACATGTACAGTATCAGAACAGCCAAACATGCACAAGACTAAACTTTGCCTATGTCTGAATCAGCTGGCGTCCTCAGAGGTCAGACTGCCATCTTGTGGTAAAATATGCTCCACTGCTTCATACTCAAAGACCCATGTACACAGACAGCTTCTGGTTGTATGCCATCGTTACAGGCAACAGTGTAGTTGTCATGATCCCTGGGATGAGCTGTGTTTTTGAGTTTGTAACCTTAGTTAATACATCTAAATCTGGAGCTCTGTTTAGGTTTGAGTCTTATTTTTTAAGGGATGGATTTATTTTGGGTCTTGTCTGTGTTTCATTGATCTTATAATGCTTTTATATTGGGGCTTTTTTGCAAGTTTTATTATAATTATTATGGTTTGGTTGTTTTTGGTTTATTCCTGCTTCCCCAGCGTACGTGTCTCTGTATTTAGTCGGTTCACTTTTCCTGTTTTACTTTGACAGTTAGTTGTCTTTTGTAAGTTGCTTTAAGTTCTGCTTCCTTCCCTGTTACTGTCTTGATTACTTTTAGCCATGTCTCATTTTCTTCCTATTCCCAGTTTCCAACTAGCCTCGATGCCTGTACATACACTCATTACCCAGCCAGCACTACTTGGTGATGGAAGATTTTGGTCCATATTGACATGATGCTGTCACACAGTAGCTGGATATTTGTCGGCTGCACATTCATGATGTGATTTTCCCATGATGGGGATTCGAGCTGGTGACTGTGGAGGCTATTTGAGGACAGTGAAACTTGCTGTCATGATCAAGAAACCAGTTTGAGGTGATTTGCTTTTTGTGAGCTGGTGTGTTAATTTGCTGGAAGCAATCCTCAGGAGATGAGACCAGTGTGGTCACAGATGGATGGACATGGTCAGCAACAATACTCATGTGGGCTGTGATATTTAAACAATGCTCAGTTTGTACCAAGGAGGGTGAAGTGTGCAGAGGAAACATCCCCCACGCTATTAGCCGATTTCTACCCTACCATCCAAATACTGTAATAGAAATCGAGACTCATCAAACCAGGCAATGTTTTTCCAGTTCTCTATTGTCTATTGCATGTTGGACTTTGTTTCTCTGTCTGCATTATTAAGCCTTAATAAAGATTTGTTTGGGTTATTTCAGCCAGCGTTGAGTCTTGTGTTTGTATTCAAACCTGACAGTAATTATGTATAATACCCAGTTAACACACAAAAGTGATTTACTTTTGAATTGTTTCTAATTTATTCCATTTTTCCTCATCTTTCTAAATGGTGTCAGTCACCTTGTGCTGTTTCTGTGTGTTCAGGGAAAGTGTGATTTAAATATTTTAATGGGTGAGTATTATCCTGTTTGCAGGGTTTTAAGATGAGTTTTTCCAATCCAAATATATGATCTAATGTTGTAATAACTCTAATTTGCTGCATTCAGAGAGCATAATTGAATCCCTTTACAGGAAAAGAAATCCATCTAAATCTGCATGTGCAACGTAACGCCCTCCTTAAGTGCACTGATCAGGAAATGCATTCATATCAGTTACTGGTAGTTCATGTTCTATACAGTATATCTCTTTTAAATTTATTATAATGTCAAATATAAAACGTATTTGAATTAAAAACTAATGTATTATACTGTAAATACTTATTTGTACGGAAGTTTTTACTATCTTTATATTACATGTTAAATTCATTTATGTTAACAAGGTGATGAAAGGCGTGCAAGGCAAAGCAAATCTGGAAACTAGTAGAGTTTATACAGTGCCATGCGGTGAAACGTAAGGTCCCATGACACTAACTATCACAGTGTTTTTGGTACTGAACTGTTCATCATATCAATAACTCAGGAAAAAACCCCTCAGTTTGATATGTATTGCTTTTTAAAGTACAGTATTTCCCTGCTCATTTCAAGGACCAACAAAACACCGCATAGTTACTGCCAGAGTAAGGTGCGGTTTGCTAGACTGAAGCCAGAAACTACAGTGTTGCTGTTACAGTGCCTGTAATCACCTTTCCATCTAAACAGACGGAAATGAAAACATCATTAGTGCAGACTTCCCATTTCTGTGTCGCTGTACAAATCATTCAAGGGTGTTGTTCAGCCGAAAACTGAATGAGGAAATGTCCTTTTTCTTCCTTGTCCTCGCCTTTTGTGGAAGGCATGTATGCGTAAATACGCGTGTCTCTGTGGTGGTGTGGTGGGGCTCACAATACTTCTATAAAAATAATAACGTAAATAACTATTCATTGTTGAACCCCAGTTATTGTATTGGAGTTGGGCTAAAAGTGGTTAAGCCATCCAATAACACAAACGCACACATACACACAGCCTGCTGCATGTGTGAAGGCCAGCGGAAGGAACCTCACGTGTTGCCGCTCACCGCTCTCATAGCTCACCCCTACTGACTCCACACATAAACTGTAGCACACCGGAGCAGGAAGACAGGTGGTGCTGTGAGTGCGTGTGGGTTCCAGGCAGCCAGTAGCCGAGCGCGCGTGTGTGTGGGGGGGGTCTGAATAGTATCAGGGCCACGTGCCAGTGATGACGAACTCGGTGCACTTGGCAGGGACGACAGGAAGAGGTAACTTCCAGTTATACAAGGCTTGCATGAACTGGACGTGGTCTGACAGCTGTGCTAAACACGGGAACACACTGTGTCGATTAGACTCAGTTTACATCAGAATAAAAATGGTAGATTAGGACAGATGACTCATTGCTTTGAGGACATCGTGATACCGAACTCTCTTTCTTCTACTACACTTACAATTTCTTCAGTGTTATTTTGGATCCGTTATCCCAACGTTCATGAGGCAAGATAGGCCCTGCAAAGGTTACCAGTCAACAGGAACAGCACATAAATTCATTCACAGCAATCACAACCTATTTTAGATCTCTTTCTTCCTATGTCTTCCGTAAAATGAGATCTTTCATTAAGCTCGTTCGGTGAATTAGAGTTATGATCTTATATAAAACCACCCTATATGCATTAATAAAGCTGCCACTGTTTCCTGTCACGTTTGCTCAAGTGTTTATTCTCTCTGTCTGTCCCCTGCCTGTGTTGTGTGTCACTGAAAGCAACACACGGGACAAAGAAGGGATACTGTACCACTGAGAATGGAGACTAACTGCAGGCCATCTGACCAGCCCCCAGGACAGCAGAGCAAGCTGTCACATGTTGCTGCCTCGATAATCCAACTGCTTCATCCCTCCGTCTCCTTTTCACTACAAACCTACCGACACAATCAATGAAGCAGCAGCTTATACAAACCGCATGTTCCTTTCGTGTCCTGCAGCTATATCCTGAACAGAGAAAGCGACACTCACCACTTGATTCTTAGAAGACGTTCCTATCTTGTTTCTTATTATTAACGCTAATTTAAGACTTCCTCATTCCCGAAAACGTGACCGTGAACCGTGGGTTCTTTTTTGTATTTAACAGGCAAAATATGTATCTGGAAACCTAGAAGAGAATTCATGCAGATAATATCTCAATATGCTTATCTGGTGATCAGTTGGAACCTTTTTGACATTATTTTTCTTCTGTTTATATTTAAAGCATTACTTTACTGGTGTAAGTGTGAGGAACTGAAAACAGCTCGAAGGTTCTTCGTACTGTGTGCTTCTGACATGAGGTGTACCTGACAAGGCGGGGACTGCCTGGAAATTATATTCTGGCTCGTTGAGCCACTGACTGACTGTTTAGGAATCTCAGATTATGCGTCAGGTGAGCTCTGGGATTACCGAAGGGTTTAGGACATAAGGTGTTGGCCATACTGTAGGGCCTAGGCTTTCTGTATTTACGGTAAGGTCATTTTAACCTGCGCAGCCTTTTCCTTTGTCTTTACGGTAGTCAATGTACGTGCACAGAAAAAGCAAGCCAATTACATGTATTGTTATCCCACGTGATACTTCTCAGCCAATCATCATTTTTGTCAGAGCGCGTGGGGAAAACAAACCTCCGCAAGGAGAAGACACGAAAAACCTCGCAGAAGGAAAATAAGAGAAAAGCAAGGTTAAAGGTTTGCAAGTGAAATGTAGTTAAGGAGAAGAAAACTAAAACCTGTCATTATTATTTCAAAACGCTCATTTTTTATACAAATCTTGCAGAATTTTGCAAATATCTATTTTTCATTTTTTAGCAGCATAGTATTTTTTTCCAGTTGTTTTTTAAAAAAAACTGGTCAAGGCTTCAAAAGCCCAAAGGCGATATAAGGGTGGCGGCTCACAACAGTTTTTGTTTGCTACATGGATCATTTTAGTTCAGCTGGGTGTCTTTCCTTTTGTTATATTTCTTTAAGAGTTCAAAATGTGTTAATTAAATAAATAAAATGTATTTTTCTCTGTAGCACTTCATGGATTTCATAAGCAACACACCTTAGTTGTTCACACAAAGCATAAAGGTAAAAAAAACAATATATACAGTGTTATCTTCATTTTAGATGTCAAAAAGTATTTGCGGCTCCCAGTGTTTTCTTTTGCGTGGAAACTGGGTCCAAATGGCTCTTTGGGTGTTAAAGGTTGCAGACCCCTGATCTAGTGGATATAAGACTATAACTTTGCTTGTAATCATTAATTCCCCTTTTTGACAAAAGCATCTGCATGTATGTAAGTGCATGTAAGTCTGAAAACCCGATTTAATAAAATTAACTGAGATGAACTAAGGAGCTGGAAAGAAAAGCGTCTGGACTTTAAGTTGCTTGAAGACATTTCACCTCTCATCCGAGAAGACACTTTTCTTTCCAAGCTCCTTAGACAACGATGACCAGGATGACTGAGAACCGACACAGACAAAAAAGATGATCCTATGATGTCTCTTCATATTTTCCAATTTACAGTACTGAATCCATGTTGGGCTAACGTGGTCAAAGGCAAGGATTATAAATCATATGGTTGGTTACAGATCAGGAAACTGTGATCTGGAAAGACACACGTGCAGATATGTGTCTTTTAAGTAAAGATTTAAGTGAATGTGGTAGGTGTTTACATTTTATGATTGGTGGGAGTCTTTGGTTTCAGAATGGACCTTTATTATGGGTCACTAGCACCTGGAGCACAACCTGTCTTCATACCATAAAGGGCATTTTAGATGGTGTCTTCTGTTTTACAGAAACCTGTGCATTTTCCTGTGATATCTGTCTACATCACAAACAAATACCTATTGTCCTTGTGTAAATGCAAAACTGATTAACAGAACTGCAAAAGGGCACAAAAAGAAAAGACAATTCTGGAGGTTTTATTAACATGAGATTGACCCTGTATATTTCACTTTGAGTTATTATACTTATGCTGGGAGCTGGCTGCTTCCCTTTCCTCTGTTCTACATAGTACAGAGGTGTTAAGTTTGAATGTACACTGAGGAAACATCCACCACCACTTCCTTCTAGATTCACGGCTCCAAAGCCCAGCAGCAGCTCCTGATAAAATTTCAAGCGTGAAGAGAAACGAGGACACTCGTGCATGATCATACTATGATATTTGGGGCACAAAGGGAGCTTTTGTATTCAGTTTAAACTCTTCTTGTCTGTTTTAACCACCCAAGAAGCAAACTTCTCTAATATTGACAGACATAGCTGTTGTCTTTCTGATGGTTAGAAAACTGTAAACAAGTACTGAGTGTGTCTGATGTGTGATTTTGAACTTTGATAGCCCCTGCTCTAGATAATTACTGAAAAACACACTTGTTATTAAACAAAAAATGTGGAGGCATATAATTTTACCCTAATCTTGGCTGCACAATGAAAAGCAAATATTTCATAGCTGACATCTTATATGCTGACATGTTTTTAAAACAGGTTTTGGCATGAAGCTTTTCTGCTTTTTCTTTTTTTTTAAAAAGGACAAGAGTGGTGTAAAGCTAGAGTGACATTTATTTTCTTAAAAAGTCTCCTTTGTTTTACAATACCCCATCAGACACGTGCAATCACAGAAAGTTGCTACACATGTGACATTTACAGCTTTAAGTTTGTTTCACTAAAATCCCAACAGAGACTATTTTCTTGTGTATTTCTACTGATGTTTAGTCCATGCGTTTATTTCAAAAGGTGGACTACTGTGATCAATTATAATCAGTTTATCTTAAAAACTCCCAGAAAAGCCTTCAGTTGATCCAATCCATCCATCCATCCATCCATCCATCCATCCATCCATCCATCTTCATCCGCTTTATCCGAGGCCGGGTCGCGGGGGCAGCAGCCTAAGCAAAGAGGCCCAGACCTCCCTCTCCCCACCACCAAGGCATTCC
>NW_005187576.1:113153-140529 GCF_000239375.1 Pundamilia nyererei | reverse complement strand
TGTTATTGTGTATATATTTATTTATATTTCTTCATACATTCTTATATAGTTCTATACTGTGTATTGTGTATTTTGTTGTACAGTTATTTTATTTTCAACTTTAATTTATATATTTTATCTTATTCTTTCCCAGTTAAATTTACCCTTCATTCTAAATTGTGTTGTACAGTTATTTCATTTTTAACCTTAATTTATACTTTATAATTCTTCCTAGTTAAATTGACCCTTTTTAATTTTTCATATTTATTTCCTATCTTATTCATAGCCTTTTTTTTTCTTTAGGTCACGAGCAATTGTCTAAGCATTTCACTGCATATCGTACTGTGTATGACTGTGTACGTGACAAATAAAAATTGAATTTGAATTTGAATTTGAACCCAGTGCACCTAGAGCTGTTGGGGACCCTCTTGGCTGCGTCCTTGTGCATACTTAGCAGCAGGGTCTGTACAACCTTTTCTTTTGTTTAAAAGAATTCACCCTTGTGTGGATTCCCATTACCTAAATTGGGTCACAGCTTTATGGAGTATTTAACAGCACAACAAAAGCTTTACTTGATCCAGAAGATAAGGTCGTACATCAGACTTCCCCCCCCTTTGGCTTAAGCAATAGATCTTAACTATAACATGTCGTCCGCATTTTAAATCCAAAACCAGACTTGACACACTGCTTATATAAAGCATTACATAAAACAATGAAACAACTCCCACAGATGAAACTATAAGTTAAAGTGAATAAAGTAACTCAACCAGAACCGAAAGCTGCCTTCTCTTGTTTTACTCGAGGCTATTTTTGTAATATCATGTGTGAGACCTCGTTTAAATTTAAAAAACGTGAAGTGTCTTTTGGTAACGCACACAGACACTCATTCAGCGATATCTGCAAAGGTTATACAATATTATTGAGTTATATAAGTGAGCCACATAAAGGGCCAATAGGAGCTTGTCTCGTGTGTCACGTGTGGTCTTGCGTCTGCTTCGGCGAATTGTATGCGAAATCCCAAAGCAGAACCTTTAGCAGCTCAAAGCTAGCTGGCTAACAACCAAGATGGATACCTTCGGCGAGAGCTTTGTTTTTGTTTGGGTTTCCTCGCCATAAAAGACGAAGAAATGACTTTCGAGGTCGTGTAAATGCACATTTTTGGGGGATATCGGTTTGGAAAGAGTTCCGGAGTTTAACAAACTGCGAAGTGGCAGTATGTGTTGTCCAGTTAGCCAGTAGTAACGTTAGCTGGCTCCCCGGACTTAACTGCTCCCGGGCTCTCTTATATAAACGCGGCCGATCAGCTGTGACTTCTTGGAGAAATGATGAGCTTGTGGGTCTAGCATTTATCCACTCTATATGGGACTTCTCTGGCTCGAAACCTGACCTTTATTGCGGACATTTACCATCATAACTACGAGTTAGCACGATCCATGGAAATTAAGCTGCTTATTTACTAAGCTCCTTGGATTTTACCCACCGGTTCGTACCTAAACATGCCGTAGATTCATTTTGTGTGTGTGTGGTTTTTTTCTTCTTCTAAAGAAGTTTCTGTCTTTAGACGGGACATAAATAAAACTACCTCCGCGTTGTAAAGGGAGCGATGACGTCCTCGATACGCTGAAAGTTTTTGTAATAAATAACGCCGACCTTCAACCTCCAGGTGTTTGCAGTGAAACTACATCAGATACTGGGACTTATCGAGGACCAGCCATGCTACACAGGCCCCCTGTTTTATCTGGGTTGAGGTCTTATGGATCGGACTCATGGCCATCACTGAGAGTTGGACACAACTGGAAGTCTGGGTTGACATTTAAAAACGGTAAAGATAGTGTGCAATAACTGGGGAAATGATTTCTTATGGTGGGGAGTTTGTATGCTTGTGCCATGTTCTCAGTGACTCTCATAGTCTTCTAAGCGTCTGATTTTTCCCGTCGGGAGAAGAAGATGGAGACCGGACTAAGGTCTCACCAGGGCGAAGCGTTCGTCCACCCGCTCTCCAATCCAGGAGCTGCGGGGATCTGCCCTGAAATGTTGGAGGTAGCAGAAGAGGTCAGCCGGGCCGGGGACTTCAACTTGGCCGTAGAGATCTATAGCTCCCAACTCGCAGATCTCCACCAGCCTGACAGGGGCTTGTGTTTGAGGAAGGCCGACTCGCTATCCCGTGCCGGGCGGATATCCGAAGCGTTGGACTCGTACTGTACAGCGGCCAGCCTTGGCAAGCTGCGCCCGGAGGAGCTTCAACTCCTGGTGGAAACCATCGCCCGAACTCTGCGTGAGAAAGAGCTGGGCATCCACGCCACTGTAAACGGGAGCAAAAAAAGCAGCAGCGGGGAAGACGGGTTTCAAAATAGTGGGGAGTGTGAGGATGATGAAGCCCTGGACTTGTTTTCCTGTCATCTCTGCAAGTGTTTGCTCCACGAGCCTACAACCGTGGAGTGTGGACACACTTTCTGCAAACGCTGCACAGATGACGACTCTGTCACAAACTGTGTACACTGCAAACAAAATCTGAGCAGGAAAGAAGGACTGCCGAACGGCCGGAGAATAAACGTTGTACTCAGTGGCCTCTTGGACAAACTGTTTGCAACTGAGAGTAAAGCTAGGAAATTATGGATCGAAGGAGAGGATTCGTGGAAAAAGCAGAATCTTTTAGAGGCTCTGGAGAAATACAACGGAGCAGTGGATCTAGGTAAGACTGTTTAACTTGACAGGTTGCAATTAAAAGTGTAATGTTTTTGTGCAATGACCTACTTTTTAAGTCTTAACTTCTCAGTGTCACCGATGAGGGGCGCCACCCCCTCCTATCTGGATTGTAGCGAGGTGTGGTGTTACGTGACGTGTCGTCCCTCTTTACCAAAGCAGTACACAGCCTACCCGTGCACGCAAAGAAACAGCAAAGCGGTTGTTTAATGCTGCTTTTCTCTTTATAGTTGGCAGGGCTGTGCTGTTTTTACAGAGCTGCAGAGGGGACGTCTGTATGTAGTTCTCTGGACTTGATGCCTCACTTAGTTTTTCCACTGTTATGTGATCTCCGTTATGTAAACTGAAAATTTTATTTGCTCAGTCGCTACTGTATGAATACATTCATCAGATTTGTCTGGCCGGGTTGGGTCAGTGTCCTTCTAGAAGAAGGCCATCGTATTGTCTCTGGGTTGACATAACCCTTAACTCCTCCCCTTATGTATGGTGTTGGATAAGCAGTGTTGGGTAACGTTTGGGTGAACGGTAGTTGGTCATTAATTGTACTTAAACAGAAAAACAACAGCCTATTTTAACACCCTCATTTGCTTCATGTTTATTTATTCATTTATTTTATTTATTTATTTTTCTGGTAACTTTAAGGACAAATTGTCCTAAACATTATAAAACGGAGTGTTCTGTTATGTTGGCACATTACATAAAGGCAGCCAGTGTGTTTCATTAATCATGGGCCATGGCAAGATCATGTTGCACAGTTTGAATCCTCAGAAAGTTAAAACTGACTCCTCCTTCTCCTCCCACATCTGGCCTACTTATTAAAGCAGCTTTTAATTGTAATTCTTTTTTTCAGACTCCTCTTTGGTTTTCTCTGCCGTTCTCGCTTTAATGTCATTTTATAAAACTGATCAGCCTGATTTAGCTGAAAATTCTGAAGTCACAGTTCAGATAAAAGGACTATGCACCATCCCTGTGGCATCCTTTCAGGCATTTCTCTCCCCAGATCAATACTGATTCATGCCTTCTGTCTTGTGAATGACTCTGGGTGATGGGAGGACAGAGTGCTTTCACAGTTTTGTCACTGCCAGCCAGTGTTTTCCCAACAAAGACAGCAGGAGGCCGTCTGGTATCTGTCATTTGGATTGCATGTAATTGAATTATAAATTTAGCAGATAATGTCCTGATATGTGTGGTGTGCAAGGGTATGGCATGTAAAGCATAGTCTTACATTTTTGCAAATGGTCTCCATCTGTGTAAAGAGATGGAGAAAATGCAGTCAGATAAATGATGAGTCAAAAAATGTTATTAGTTGCGGTTTTTATGGTAACGGAGCCATGTAGTTCTTTCTATACTATACTTTCCCTCAACTATTATGTCCCACACATTGATGATAGGCTGGTCCTCTTGTTTGTTTACTGTCATACTTTGGTTGATTGTCCTGATCCTATAGGCAAAGTTTGCCAAAGAGGTTCAGACACCAGATTTCTGAACCCCTTATTAAGCTGCACGGATATTGTAGAAACTGCGTTGCTTTTTCTGCACTGAAACATTGGCTCTGTTGTGTACACATACACACACTTAGTAATGAAACTAACACTAGAAGACGGTGGCAACTGAACATCTAAACTTCTGCAAACTTTTCTTCCTGTTTCTTTACAACCATGTGCCATTTTTAGCTGTTCCACAAATGTCTTTGTTTCGTTATGAATACCTGTTCAACTTGTATATTATGTTATGAACTAACTATCAGGTCGCTTTGAAATCTTAGATGACAGCGAGTGTTATTTTGCTTATTGACAACTAAAAGCCATTCAGACAAAGTGGGTTAAATATACTTTAGGCTGGAACTTTTTCATCCTTCTCAAAGAAACCAGTGATGACAGTTTGGTTAAGTAACGCACGACAAGTCCAACTTAGGTACAGTGTGTACTTTATCTGGTCATTAGTAAAGTGCATAATTTGCGTACGTGATGCATGAAGCAGTGTGTTTATGTAGGCATGCATTCCAAGCAGATGAGACTAAATGTTAATGTCCGCTGGTGTGGCTGATGTCAGTTAGTAGAGTTTTAACATAAGTTACATGGTGTTCTAACACGTGTAACTGGTCTCATGCCACATGTTACATTATTGCCCTACTTCTCCTAGACCTAGAAAAAACAGTCTATTGCCTGGAGACCTATCCAATGAACTGATGTCTGTTCATCCCTGTGTATACAGTGCCCTCTTCAGGCAGACTGTTGCATCAGCGGGCTGAGTTGCACCTGGAGATGCAGAATTTCAGCCAGGCAGTGCAGGATGCCAGCAGTCTCTGCAGGCTAAAAACCCTGTGGACAGAGGTAAGATGAACAATTTGAACTGGGGAAAAGTTTGAAGTGATTTATAGGACAAAATTAAATGTACCTGAGTGAGAATGAAGACCAAGACTAAAGATAATAGTCACATTTCATATTAAGTGCTGCAGCATTCAGTAGTTGTCACTGAGAGTCCAGCTGCTCAAATGTGACCAAAGTTGCAAAAACAAACTTATATTTGCCATTTCATGCTGTCAGTCCCTTTTTATACATTCTCATTGTTATTAGTTATTGTGTAACCTTTTGGTCACAAGCATCACTCCAAACAGTCAGCCCTCATATGATGAAATACAAACGGGCAAATTCTGGATAAGAAGCCAGCAAGATTGCAGTATTTCAATGTTTGTTGCAATTTGCTAATCCACAATTATTATACAAATGCTCACATATTCATCTGTGACTTTGTGGTTCCTGTTCGAGGTTTGGCTTCAGTAACGTGCAGCACATCTGTTAGAAACTGCAGGGCACAGAAATCATTTTGGAAAATGGCATTTTTCTATTTGTCTTATTAACATGTGGAACTATTAGCTTACAGAACTCAAACTGAAGCCTGATTGAGATCATTATAAACTTAAACTAAAACGGTTTTTAAAGATGAATTGGACGTGCAGTCTTATTTTACCTTTATTATACTGCAGTCTCTGCCCTGTGCTGTTGGTGTCTATAATTTAATATAATTTGTTGTTTAAGTTTTGTGTGTGTGTGAAGCCCATCTAGGCCCATTACCAACAGGTAATGCAAACTAGCTTAGGTTATAAATGCTGTGGTGTGTGGCATGGTTTGCTTAACCTACTTCTCTGTATAAAAATAAACCGTGAATAAATATTCTGCTTCCTGTATTACCAGTCATTATTTCTGGCAATAAAAAGATGCTGAAACTAATAATGGTACAATGATGTTCTTGATCTTCTGTGACATGTAGGTTCTCTGCCATAGTCAGATAGCCTGGACCAGTGTCCATCCACTCAACACACATTATTGTGTGGTCACATTTTTAGAATTTGCATGTCACGAGGAGGAAAAAATGTTCCTTTTTATTACTTTATTCAAGGGGTCAGTGCGTGTACCAGTAATAGTTGTGTATCTGGGTAACAAATTCTCTAAACTGTAAATTTCAAAACGTCATAAAGGAGGAACATTTGGTTTAATCTTGTTATTATTAGAAATGTCATTATCACAGCCCATGCCTCAAAAATCAAACACAAGTTTTCTGTCATTTTTAGGCTCACTATCTGAAAGCTACAGCACTGAGTAAAGCAGGCCGGAACGATGAAGCCTTACAAGAGTATTTCCTGTGTGTGGCACTAAAGCCCGACTGGGCCAAAGTGAAACTGGAAGCTCAGAAGGTAAGACAGAACCATTTGTTGGTGTGAAATATGTAATTTGATACGGACTAAAACAAGTCAGAATTCTCAGAACCTCTTAACAAACTATAGTCGGGTAAGCTTTTAAATAAACTTGCATGTCCTGGGAGCATGAGAGGAAACTGGGGATCCTGGAGAAAACTGGCACAGGGAGATCATGCTGTGAGACAACGGCGCTAACCATGCGCTGCCCACATAACTACGTGATAGAATAATTAGTTTTGCTGATGCTCAGTTTTGCAGCTGAAAGAAGGTTTCTCATTTGTAAATTCTGCTATTGCCAGTGTCATTACAAAGCCTCTCTGTATATGGCTCTACCCTTTAAAGGAAATGGGAATAAAATCGATTTTGTTCAAAATATGATTTAAGAAAGTGTAAGTGCTTTAAGTTAAAGCCTTCTGCTTTCTTCAGTTTTCCTGAGAGTGATATAAATGGGGAGTGCAAATGAGTATACAGCTGTCTTTGATCCTGTTTTTGGCGACTTTCTTGTGGTAAATTTTCCTGTGCTTACTTCTTTGCGATTGTTAATTAGCCACCTGTTTTCTTTCACCTTGAAGGTCCTGGGCGAGCTGTTCTCCTCTGTATTTGAGAATGAGGATCTTCCAACGCCGTTGCACCCTCTGCAAGGAGGCCTGGCTACGCGTCTCATCAAACCTCCTGCCTTGCTCAGTTCCCTGAGGCCACTTCCACAGAAACCAGGCTCATCCTCCTCACAGGTAACTGTATATGTATAAGAATCTGCCAAATCAAAGTACTCGCTGCGGTTGGCGCTTGTGAATAAGGAAGAAGGAAAAAAAGTAGCTATTTATAAGGTGTTTGACTGAATCTTGATACATGTATATATAAGTGGTCTTAACAACTACATCTGTTGCAACCAACCCCAAAACTACTCGAGTGAGAGTTGTTGTAGTAGCATCTAATACTCTCTATAATTCTGAATATGTATAGATCTTCCACAAAGGTGCTTTTGAACTAATCATTCTTTTTCTTTTTTTTTAATCCACCTGATATGCTAACGTATTTTTCTGTCTGTGTGTGTTTGTGTTTCCAGGACTCAGAGTTCACTGTGACTAAAAGCCCTCCAGTGGACGACTCATCCTCCAGACTCTGTGCTCTGTCTGCTGGTAAATCGGACCCTTCTCCAGGGGAGGGCAGCACAAAGAGCCTGGCTGATGTTTTGGCTGCACTGCCAGCACCCCCTGGTGGCCTTAAGAGGAAACACAAGAGTGATGAACTTTCAGCAACCTTCAGCCCTCCCTCTAAACTTCTCAGAGCTGGTATGAAACCAAAATAATTCAGTTAAATATAATTTTATTTCTTTACATTAACCCCTGTAGTGGAAAAAGGTAAAATGTAGATATTTTTGGTAGGGTTGTTTTATCATCATTGGCACTCCATATTCAATTAGGATGCTTAAAGTTGCAAACGAAGTGGAACACATAGTACCAGGAATTACTCCCTTCGGAGAATGAGTGTATCCTTCAGTTGGTGGAAATGCTGCTCTTTGGCTCAAACAGTGCTGCATCATCACATGCTCCCCCTTTCATGATTTGAACCACAGTTGATGTTCATTGCCATAAATACTGAACCACTGCTAAACTGCAGTGACCCAATTCTGTTGTTACTTACCATTTGCTCATTCTCCTCTTTGCTATCATTATTGCAAAATGAATGTATTCTACCCTTTTTCACAAGGATCCAGTTGATAATGACCTTGCATCGATAATTCTCAAATCTTGCCAATTTGACAGGACAAAAATACAGTATGTGTAGGAGAAGAAAATGGATTTAACAGACTGACAAAAAGCCTGCTAACTGCAAATTACACTGAGGTCAAATTAAACAAGGTAACAGGATCAGCAACAGAGTCACTCAGTCCTACTTAGTGGTTTAAAATCTCTGAACGTCACATCCTCTCTAAAACCTGCACTACAGAACAGTTTTTGCATACATAAAGACATCAATAGCAACAATGTTTTGAAGAATTTCTTTGGTTTCTTTGAAAGATATCAGATATTGAAGGATTCTAAAAGTTTCTTAAGGAGTCCTTATTTGGGTTTTTAGGATTCTGACTCAGCCTCCAGTAACTTGAGCTAATCTGACTACTCAGGACCAAAATCTAATTTCGTAATTTAGTGTATTCACTGACATTGTGAGATACTGAATGGTTCATTTAAACTGATGAGTTACATTATGTTTTTCTTATTGTTATATTGATCATGGATTAGGACAGCAGGTTGTTGGCATTTTGTTTCTTCTCCCTCTTTTCTGAGCAGTGCAGAGGCGTTAAATTTGAACGTACACTGAGAAATCCTTAGTCGTCACATCTGTCCAGAAAATTTGCGAAAAGCTGTTTTCTATTTCAAGTGTAACAGCAAAAAACGAGGGCGTAATTTTACCCAAATCTTGGCTGCATAATGAAAGGAAAATGAGTCACAGTCATGTAATTTTCCAAATAGCATTAGCATGTAGTGTTACTATTTAAAACGAGATCTGTGTCAAGAAAATGAAAAGCGGATGTTCAGAATGTAGGTCACGCAAATCAGGTTTGTTAGGTAATGGACTAGAAAGCTGTGGCGGTCTTAAACGTTAAGATACTCATTCATCATCAGCCACGCACAGCTCTTCCATGAGGCTCACATGTATCTACAGATCCCTGCGTTACTATGCAGTATAGCTTATCTAGATGGGTATTTTATTAAATCCTCATATTTGGTGCAATATCCCCAAAACACACCCACATCTTGCAGGGGTATATTGAATTGATGACAGCTTTATGATATGGGATTTATGGTGTGTATGATTAGGTTGGATGCTTACATAATCATTATACAGCACCACAGCTGAGAAATTCCTCAGAGGGAGTTTTTTGGACATATAATCACTATTAAACAGTATTTTCTGTTGCACAGTTCTTTTCTACACAGCGTTTTACACGTTTGAGTTCATTAACATTTCCACAGTGTCTGATTGTCCTGCAGAATTAGTTTCAGCACAACACTTGCCTCTGAGCGTACCATTTAAGACACATTAGACATGCAGCATGTTAACACTAATGATTTGTCTACTGCTGGGAGGAGATTGGCTTCAAAATAAGTGTCTCTTTGTCTCAGTTCTTCATATAGCAGGAGTGCATTGTGTTTGCTCTTGGTAACAACAACAGAGTTTTTTTCCCTCTCTTCTTGAGATGTTTTAGTTTTGGTGTTAGCAGAAGCTGCTGTAGAGGGTATGACGATGGTGGACTGCAGCTGTTCTGTTTACCAGCCAGGAGCCGTTCTTATTCAGTAGATGAGGCATTAAATTTGATCGGCTCATTTAGAAACAGTTTCTCATCTCTACAGAAATAAGTTTTGGTCTTTTAGTTATGTTAGAAAACAATGAAAAGCAAATTTAGCATTTTCCATATTAATTAAAATGATTTATTTCAATGAATCATTTTATTCCACTACTGAAGAAAACTCCTGAGCCTACTTTTGCCAACAATACAGACGTTAATGTTTGTACTTGATGTGCTGCTGAGGTAAAGAGGAATCTTGCTTTGCTCAAACTTGTGCTGAGGATGATAATTTATTGTGCAGATGAGGGGGAGATCCGTCAGACCACTGCTGCTTGTGGAGGTAGATCAGTTCCTGCTGAGCTGTTGGACAGTGGAGATCTGGAGTGTTCACTCTGCATGAGGTAAGCTCACCCAGTTCAGTTTCAACATTTGCAGCTTAAGACCTGTTAAATTAGTGTGTGCAAGTTTGTCATGTTGGCATTCTGCTGGGTGCTTTTGCTCATTTGTCGTCCAGATTGTTTTACGAGCCTGTGGCCACTCCCTGTGGTCACACCTTCTGCCTCAAATGTCTGGAACGCTGTCTGGACCACAATCCCAACTGTCCTCTGTGCAAGGAGAATCTGTCTGAGGTACACTTGTTCATAGAGGGTAGTGATGTCAGTGTGACTCCTGTTTAGTGTTTTCTTTTCTGTGTTCATAATGTTTAATGTAGCATGTGATGGAAGGTGTTTTGAACTGTCGATTAGACAAAAAAAATGCAGGTTTCACTTATTCAGGAAAAGAATGAATGAATAAAATCTTTAATAATAAATTGACGGTAATATTTTTCTTTGTAATGCTCATGTGCAGGCAAATGTGCTATTGTGTATTTTTACAGTATCTAGCTAGCAGGGGCTACAACAAGACCCTGCTGATGGAGGAAGTCCTGCAGCGTTACCTAGGAGATGAGCTGGCAGAGAGGAAGAAAATCCATGAAGAGGAGATGAAGGAGCTTTCCAAGTCAGTTTTACTAACACACCCGTGCACACATTCACGATTGTTTTAGAAAACCTATTGATTATTCAAACACACACACAAAAAGTAACAATTTCTTCACTTTGTCTCTTGTAGTCTAAACCAGGAAGTGCCCATCTTTGTGTGTACCATGGCCTTCCCCACCATCCCCTGCCCTCTGCACGTATTTGAGCCACGCTACCGCCTGATGATTCGCCGCTCAATGGAAACTGGTACCAAGCAGTTTGGCATGTGCATCGCTGATGAGCTCAAAGGCTTTGCTGACTATGGCTGTATGCTGCAGGTATTTCTTTCTTCACAGATTTTCTTGTGCGTCCCTGTGAGCAGTCAGATAGAAATCATATGAGTGCTGATATGAAATACTGTGTTTCAGGTGCGAGACGTGAAGTTCTTTCCCGATGGCCGTTCAGTGGTTGACACCATTGGCGTGTCACGGTTCAAGGTCCTCAGCCACGGCCAGAGAGATGGTTACAACACTGCTAAGATTGAGTACCTGGAAGACAAGAAGGTGGGCGTGAGGAGAGATGTGCTGATGTTCTGTCAGTAGAACCATTTCAGACACTTTACATCGCACTACTGACAATCAGAGTGGCACAAAGCAGAGCTCGGGGGGGTTTTGCCTGTCACTGTTCAGCAGTGCAAAGAAAAACAAACCTGAGTCTCTGCTAGTGTGCCACTGGCAAATGTAGTCCTTTCATATGAAAGGGAAAAAAAACATGTCTTTGTTTGTTTTTTTCTAAAACACATAAAATATGTCTGTCTGATCAGGTGGCGGGGGAAGAGCTAACAGAGCTTCTGAAGCTGCACGACTCCGTGTATGATCAGGCCAACGGCTGGTTCACATCTCTGAAAGACAACATGAAGAGTCAGATACACAGCCACTTTGGACACCTTCCCAGCAAAGACCCGGACCCACAGGTCTGAAAGTGCAGTGTTGACTCACGGATTTTCATTTATAAATAAAGGCGCAGTTTGATAAACACCTTGTGATGGCAGGAAAGAAAGAAAATCAGCAACATCTCAGGAATAGTCACAGAAAATTCTTTTTGCTCTTGAATGGATGTGTGCATTTCATATTCGGCAAGGTTCCCAGTGTTTGCATGCTTTTTAATACCCTACATGAGTAACTGTTTTGGCTGCAGATGGCAAAATAGAAGAGCTGTGTGTTTTAAAACAAAGAGTTGTCTTCTAAAGTCACATAAAATGACTCTATTAGAAAACTAGGGCTTTGCTAAGTCATGTGACCACTGAAGGTGTTTCTAAATTGAACAAATCTTTGTTGTACTACAGGCCAGTCCCAGTGGTCCAGCCTGGTCCTGGTGGCTGCTCGCTGTTCTTCCCTTGGAAAACCGTGCCCAGCTCACAATCCTGGCCATGACCTCCCTCAAGGATCGCCTCATTGCCATCCGAAGAGTCCTCATCTTTGTCACTCGCAAGAGGCCACGGTGATGGAGGAGCTGCTTGGAAGAACCGCTCTGGCATCTATGCAGTTCAGAAACGTGTTCGGTCATTCGTCGGGTCGCTCCTTGACTGATTCACTTTGTACGTGTTTACTCGTTCATTCTCTCCTGCGTCAGTTTATTCTCAGATGCTCATTCCTGTGTCACGTAGCCCTCAGTCAGTTCTGCTGAGAGTATCAGGTGGGTCACAGCGCTGGCATGAAGGTGTTCCTGCTTTCTTTCTTTATCCAGCATCTCCCAACCAGCTTCACTACTCATGAGTGAACCCGACCACAACACACTTCTAAACCAGTGATCTTTGATGTGGCGTTCTCAGTCTTGTAGGAGGAAAAATCAATCGAGCTGAGTAGGAATGCTTTCATTATGGTCAACATGGGCTCTTTTTATGAAGGAACAAAAACCTGTTCTCACATAAGCAGTGTGTTCAGGTTCAAGAGGATTTTTTTTCCTATACATTTTAAGCAGTGTTTAACAAAATGGGAACAGAGCTGTGCAGTCTTCAGGATTCACGACTGGGAACCAAAAACAAACGAACCCCAGCGATGTGTGAAGAAAGAAAAGGCAAAAATACTGCATGATGGCAGCACATGTGAATGTACTGGCCAGGCTGTAGGTTGTAGATATTTTTTCCTCCCCCAAGACTACACATACACAATCGGATTTTTGTTTTCTTTATATTATACAGATTTCATCAGGCTCACTTGTGACATTTAGGACCGCACTCCTACAATGCAGTATTTATCATGAAAGGTGTAGCTTATTTTCTAAAGAAGACAGCATGGTGGACGAGGAACAACTCGGGCAGACCAACACCCCGAAAAGGCGGCAAAAAAGAGGAGATACAAATCCAGACTTCCTGTCAGAGCTTTCAGAATAAAATCAGTGTGCATTACATTTATAATTTGGCCATTTACCCTGGAGTTAAATTACTCTGGAGTCAGATTCAGCGTTGTGATTCCATCCACTCTTCAATAAAAAGACAGATACAGGTGTTTCTGCCAGGTTGCCCGGCCCACTTGGTAAGGATTAAATAAATAAAAAATAAAAAGTGGACAAGCAGCTGATGCCTCGCTTGAAATCTTCCTGAGCCGAAACTCTGGTGCATAAGCATCAGTACCTCAGATTGTGTGAAAGGAAGGAATGAATGCCATGAAAGCCTTTGTGTTGAGACTGTGATTTCACTCATGCTAACACTAAAAACCATCACACACTGCGGTGTGTAAGATCAAGTGCAACTCTACATCTGCACTAGTTCTGAAGAGCGATTGAGCATAAGACTAAAGCTTAAACCTCCATCACTCAAGTCGTGCTAGCTTTAGGAAAGAGCAGATAACAATGCATCCTGATAATGCTGATCTGGATATTTTATTTTTAATGTCCTAAATGTAGCATATCTTTGGGACTGATGTAGTTATAGGGGCTGATTGTGTATTTTTATGTTTGTTTCTCTCACTCTGCTATGCCCTTAAGTGTATGTATATGTTCAAATTTAATTTGGGTGAATTTCTGTGTATAATTGTAACTCTAAGGCCTTTTTAATGTTTTATTTAAGGAACGTTTCAACAATCTTTCTCTCTCATCCTCTTCCTGTTCATTTACATGCACACTGTAATGGAATTCCTGGATTTTTCTAATGAGCAGTTGGATATGTTGATATGAAATCACCCAAGCACTTTCTATGTATCTCTGATGCCTGACAGACATGTCGATGTGAACAATTGCAAAGAGTTAATTTTTTTTTCTTCTTTTGTAAATGTTTTTGCTGCTACAGATCTGTTTCTGTTGGCACTTGGCATCAACAGTTGTTGATTTAAAAATCCTAAAATCGGCGCACATTAATGATCCTGTAACCCAAATTTGCATAATGTTTAAAGTTTTTGTTTGTCGTTTTTGGTTTGTTTTTAAATTGGCCTTAAATTGGAGTTTCTTTGTACCTGGTAGTTAAATTTGGGTTTCTACCCACAATTTCAAGCTCTCACAGTGTCTGTTAGCAATAACATATGAAGCATGCCAAAAAGGGGGGAAGAAAACAAGAGCAATGGAGGTTTTTAAAAATTCATGACCTAATTTTGCACGTGTGGATTTTCTTAGTGAGAAAATGAATGTAAATGAGAAAATTCTACTTAAATGTCTGAAAGGAGATTTCTATATATTTATCCTACAGATGGAATTCAGCAGTTGTCAATAATAAAGAGCGTCCTGAGTCTCTTTATGCAGACTTTTAAGCAGATTAGGTCGTGGCTATAATTACATTGTCAGTGTGCATATAAATGCATATTCTCTCTGTGTTGCCGTTTCCTCTTCAAATGTTTGTGACTCCACTGCAGTCACGTGCTCTCTGCATGGGAGCAGTGTTCACAATGTGCTGCATTTCCCTGGCGTATTTGTAAAGGGAGCTCTTATACCTATTTTTTATTGCAAATAAAGGAAAGCACATTCAGTCGTGTCCACCTGTTTTGTAGCCGTTTCTGAGTTTGTTATCTCGTAAAAGTAAGGTAGATAGGCATGAAGTGTATGTACGCCTACAATGGTGATTTAAAAAAAAAAAAATTCTGCTTGATATTATCAGTTGTCATATACAGTAATTTCAACTCCTACGAACAAGATCATTTTTGTATTATGCCCTGATATTTAAAACCTTAGAGGGTGTAGTTTATCTATACTTTATCCCAGTAGGTTCCTGAGAATCCCCATTTCTAGTTGTAACAGGGAACGAGGCCTGACACATCCAGATGCACATCCTCCTCCCTCAGTGAGACTGCAGATTTGGCTCACTCAATCCAAACAACAAGCATCTACCTGTTTCATTCTCCTCTTAGGCTCCACTGGTGTTTTATTTATATAGTCTGTACGATGTGACTGTCACTGGGCAAAATGAATTGTGGATGTGCTTGGCTCTAGCAGCTGTGCGCCACAGGGGGGCAGTGTTTGTTGGAAGATAGCAGGTGAGCTGAATCATGGGTGCATTGAGTTCATACAGGCCTCCAGCTGAGAGGAGGCAGAAGAATATGGTAGCGTCATCATCACATCCATGTAGAACATCCATCATGTTCTGACACGTCTTTGATGTAACACAAAGTGCGTGTTGTCAACATTGCAAAAGCATCATGACAGCACTGCCATCTGATAAACAGCATCGTTTACAACCACACAAATAACCACAGTATGCACACAGATTTTGGTATTTTTAAGAGATGTGGATGAACTTCATATTGAGTCTTTCTCTTGTGCCATCTTCAGGACAAAGGGATCAAAAGTGCACATAAGAAACATCATACAGAGACTGAACACACACATAGTGATTCCTTTAAAGGAAAAATAAAGTGCAGCATTTTAGAAGAAAATTAGCTGTTCCCTCTGTTCTCTGTCAGAAAACATAAATATGCTTAGCCTAGTGATATTTGTCCAGATATGTAATTTCTGCCTCCTGTTTTCTAGGTTCAAAGAGCACGAGGTGTTTTTTCTTCCCACCCCGGCCATCTTTTTCATTCATACACCAACAGGCCTTTAGTGGTGGGAAGCCATACTAGCATTGCCAACAGTTACATGTCCTGCTTCAGGTAATCAATGGGACTGAGGCCTAGGCTGAGGTAAAACTAGTTACTGTCAATCCTGCTTTTACCATTGAATGCAACGAAATGGCAAATCTTGCAAATTCAAATTCATCGACATGCTGACATGCAGTTACACATCACGACTTCAACGGCACAGAGGATGAAGGAGGAAGCTGTGGTAGATCAAACACAAGCAGAGTGTTAGCTCAGTGTTTGACCCATCCGGGTTATGGTTAGGTTTAGGGTAGGAGTCAGGGTTAGGCATTCATCTTTGATTATTAGGGTTAGGGTAGGGAAAGCATTATGCCAGTGGGAGGTCCCCACAAAGATAGCAAACCAGACATTTGTGTGTGCCATTATGTACATAAAGTGTAACAGACCAGTTTAAAAATATCAGTGTGATGATTGGTGTTAAAGATATTTAATAGCTAACGCTCCGTGAATGGACTCATGGTTATGCCTCACCCTATAATAAAACTTGGAAAACCTGCTTACAATTGCAATTTGTTCTTACTCTTATTCTCATCTTATAAACCATTTTTGTTTTCTGAACAGTTAAAACTGTTCAGGCTAAAACTTGGATCTTTTAAAAAGCAACATACACACACAAAAGGAAAATATCTGGATCAAAGCCTTTTCTGTAATCCAGCTCTTAGTCCCTGTTTGACCTGATTAACAGCCACGGTTGTTGAGTCACTGTGTGTGAGTACCATCTGATGACATTAGAAATACAAACATGAATGTCCAGTGACAAAAGCCACTTCCTCCATCTCCAAGGTGTGGATCAGTGGCAGTGGGTGTGTTTGTCACAGGGATTAAATGGTATTGTTTGTTATTTCAGGTTCAGCCCGGTCGTGCGCGTCGTTAGAAACTTCTCCTTCTGACTTCCCCTTCCACGGCGCTGTTTTTGATTTCATCATTATGTTGGGTAGCAAGACAAAACTCAGATACAGATGATACAGATGAGTAACCTGACACATGGAAAATTACCTTGTGAGAAGAGATTGCTAAAAAAAAAAAAGCCCACAGACACACGTCTTTGATGCGATCTGACAAGCTCTTTGGTGAAGAACCATCTGAGATAAACATGCATTATGAAAACCTAAGAGAGAAAGCCGGAAAGAAAATACTTGCAAATGGGCAAACACTGAGGAGCCGAGCTTCAGCAAACACTGAGTGGTGCCCTCCATGAGTCACTCTGGGCAGGCTCATGAAGAGTCTGAGTATATTTTCCAGGTCTAGAATAAACTAAGCAGCCTAATTTACATGTCCAGCCTGGAATCTCCAAAATATCCCTTCTATAGATAACACATGAAAGCAGGGCACACCCAGCGGTTGATACTTTGATGTCTTTGGGTCATCCCCCTTCATCACCTTCAAAGGAAAGACTCAATCAAGCGGGCAAGACCATAAGTTTTAGGGCACAGTGCAAAATTATTTTTATCCCCAACAGGATGTGAAACAGCAGCTCATATGACCCAATTCTTGCCTTCTGATGTCTTCATACTTTGTCCTTGCTACTCCATTATGTTCCTTCCCATGTAGTCCTCCCCCCCAAATGTAATTGTTGTAAAAATCTGTGAACCTCATTTTCTTGTAATGATGCAATCAAAGTTGTGTTTTTTGCTTTTTTATTTAAAGTGCCCCTTTTCACAATGGAAAACATGATACTGAAGGTATGTTTGTATATGTTAACTTGTACTCCAGATTCCTGTGGTTTAGTTTCATGTGGGCTAACTGATGTTCTTTTTTTCTTTGTTTTCCTTTTTTTTTTTTTGGACATGGATATAGAAAAGAGAACAAAAATAACAAACAAACAGACAAAGTGAATTCGCTGCAGAAAACAGACTGGGGACAAATTGCAGAACAAGAATCAGGAAACTGACCTGACTGACTGAAGAGCTGCTGATGCATAAAAACAACAGATGTAAATAGAGTGCTACAATTTAAAAATACAAAAAGTTTGAATTGTCTCATCCAAACTTGCAAATAAAATTGTCATTATTGGGACATTATTGGGTTTTATGGCTCGTGAAGACACAACAGTGCATCTACCAAGTTTTGTCATTAAGTTTCAGCCTACTAGTGTGTTCTTCCAAGTGCTAAATGGTAAACTTATACTTATAATTATTCATCATATATAACTTATAGAATAGAATAGAATAGAATTCAACTTTATTGTCATTGCACATGCACAGGTACAGGGCAACGAAATGCAGTTTGCATCCATCCAGAAGTGCTTTAGTGATATAGATATATTACAATATATATTAGCAATAATATAGATATGTGAGTATATTACAGAAATGGGTCTATTATGGTATGTTATAATGTACACGGTATGAAGTATGTTGTGAATATTCTATAACTATAAGTATGTACAGGCTGTAGTGAGTACAAGCTATGTACAGGATATGAACAGGATATAAATATGAAAAACTATACAGAATATGAAATAAATAACTTTACAGAATCTGAGATATACAGCTATACAGACATGGGAACTATGCAAGTTGTAAACAGTTGTAGGATTAAAGATTATCGAATGTACAGAATGATTATTTACACAGAGCTATACAGTAGTGCAGTTAAGATAAGTGAGGGTGTAGATAGTTTCTACAGAGGCTATATAAAGTGCTATATATGAGTGAATGTGTAAATGTGCTGTGTTGGATTGACATCTAGTCATTTTTCAGGTCATTTGACTGCAGTGAACTCTCTGTCTTGTTCATGAAATCAGTTAGATTATCTGGGCTTTGTGACATGGCACATTATCCCACTGGACGCAGCCCTCAGAGGAGCACATAGTGGTAAAAAGTGGATGGACATGGTCACCAATAATGTTCAGACAGGTCATCACCTTTAAACGATGCTCTCCTGGTATTAAGGGGCCAAAAGTGTGCAAAGAGAATATCCTCCACACCATTAGACCATCATCTGCTTCCTTTTCTGATGACCTCAAAGCAGGATGGATCCATGGTTTCATGTTGTTTACACCCACCATCCAAATGTCACAGCAGAAACTAAAACTAACCTGGCTGCATTTTTGTTTTGGTGTAGCCTCAGTTTCCTGTTCTTAGCTGGCAGGAGTGGCACCAAGTGCGGCCTTCTGCTGCTGTAGCCCATCTCCTTCAAGGTTTGACGTCTTGTGCATTCAGAGATGCTCTTCGGCATACACTGATTGTGGTGGGTGGTTGTTTGAGTTATTTTTGCTTTACTATTAGCTTGAAGCAGTCCAACCACTCACCACCAGCAGTGCATTTTCATCCAGAGAACTACCACAAACAGGATATTTTTCTCTTTATTGTCTCTAGTGCATTTTTCATGGTAATATCAATTGTTGAGTTGACCCATTTCAGCCTGGACTGAAGCCGTAAACCAGCAGACCTTTACTTCAGACATTAGTATCCACATCACATCCAGCATTAGTCTGGAGGGATGCTGGAGAACAAATTATACAACATGACTTGTAAAAGAGGATGCTGATATCATCGTGATGTGATATGTTATCAGTATGCAGCTAACAAGCGACATGGCTGCTGACAGGTACTGTAAGAGGGATGGCAGCAGGAAATAATGCAGCTCGTCTGCAGAGCAGTGACAGCAGTACTGAAATATTTATCACTGTTTCCATTTCACATGCTCCAATTGTCCTGTATCCCTGTCTGAGAAATGGGAGGATACAAACAAAAGCTGGAAGAAAAGAAGAAAGTAGGAAAACTGTTTGCGTGAAGGCAATAAACTACTAAATGAAACAGGACTTCCCAATAGGTACGCATTTACAATTACTTACATTGTAACTACTGACTAGATTTGTCATTTATCTGATTGCTCTGATTAGTTGTTGCTTTTCTCACAAGGGTCCAAAAAGCTATGTTTTGCATGACGGACTACTGGCAGCTAGGACTGTGCCTTAACCCATTATAGTCATTGATGACGTGTTAATATTAGCCCTTTTTATAAACAGTGTCAAAGGGGAGTTAGTAGGTTCTGTGTAACAAACTATCTGGTTGATGCCAGAGAGATAGTTTCCCTTTAAACATCTTACATGGTTAGATTTCAATTATTGCTCAAGTCATGTTACAACTATAACCCCATCTTTGTTGAGAGGACAAAGTAGCCAGAAGCAAGATAAATATGCAGGATGGGGCTATGTCTGCTTAAATGGACTTAAATGGACTAACCATGTGTGATTAGTTTGTGTCTACTGACTTGATAGCTGCGCGCTAGCTTCTGCATAGCAATAACGGTTATCAGCCATGCTAGTATCAACTGCATCCTCATTCTAGCAATCTTGAATATACACAAGAGTTATTTTAGTTTTGTATTTTCTAGTTATTTTTATTTAATTTGAATTTTGGTTTTTATTTGGTTGTTATCAGTGAGTTTCCAGAGTCGATTTCTTGCTTAGTTTTTATTGTTTAAAAATGTTTCTGTTTTATTTTGTTTTGTTTTATAACAATTTAAGTATTATTGCATGCAATGCATATGTCAGAAGCTAAACTAGCAACTAAAATGTTTTTTCACATCTAGTTTTTTCTCAGGAGGTGCACGTCGGATTTACGAGGAAGCATATGGCGCAAGGTTAAAAGGCATTTCCATTTACGTTGTAAGTCACCACGGCATTTCCTGCAGAGATTTAAATCAGGCAGTGCTCCAGCGCTAATGTTTAATAAGGTGGGCGTGGTGAAGAAGAAGAAGAAATAAGTAATCCTAAGAGGTGGGTTGTGTTTGTAACTGCTATATATTGTTGAACCACTTGTGTGAATGCGCATGTGCAGAAATACTTCGGGGTGGTGAGGAGGGGGTGACTTTGGTTCCAGGCCCCAGAAAATCTAGTGCTGTCCCTGGGATAAAGGGGCGGGGAATGAGGAGAAAGAGAGGCAGAGAGACATAGGGACTGACTGCAAGAGAGAGGGCGGAGAATAGAGAGAGAGAGAGAGAGAGCGAGCGAGCGCAGCAGGCAGCAGGCAGCGGTCCGGCACTTGGTCGGTATGTAGCAGCAGCAGCGGAGCTTCTGTCTGGGACTATAGCGAGAAAAAAACGCGCCTTGGGTTGAAAATATTAGTAAGGGGATTAAAATTAAAACTACCCGAGGATGAGACACACGCCGTCCGCCTGAAGGAGACTAAAACACGCCGTTATTCCGCTAATTTACCACCTTTTTTAAACGAAAATGGCGAACGACTCTCCGGCTAAAAGTCTGGTGGACATAGACCTGGCATCCCTGAGGGTGAGTGTGCTTCACAGTGACATTTTCACACTCGCGTTTACCCTCTTTCTCCCTCTGATTTTTTTAACAAAAAAATACAATCACACAGCGAGGCAGTGCTGTTGTTGACACAGCCCTACGGCAGCTTTTCTTTGTCTATATCCGCTGGCATGAGAAGCGAACCGGGCGCAGCCGGCTCCTGCATCGAACGAACCCGCTTGTAATTGCTACGGGGAATCAATTAATCCGCTTCTGCTGTTTGTCTTTTTCTTTTAAATCCAGGATCCTGCTGGGATTTTCGAGCTGGTGGAAGTGGTCGGAAATGGTACATATGGACAAGTCTACAAGGTTGGTCTGAGCCTCCATCTCTCTCCCTGTTTCTCTCAGAGTGTGTGTGTGTGTGTGTGTGTGTGTGTTTAAGCACCATCTGAGAACAAACTGGCGGCGGAAACTGGAGCACAAACATGCATTTATGTATTTTTTCCTCTCTCACGGTCTCAGGAACACGTTTTTATAACATTACCCCCTCCCCTCCTTCACTTGGGACCAGTGCGGTCTGGACTGGATTATCTCTGATAGCGTTTTGACCGCTCTCTCTGCTTTACATCCATTTATTTATTTTAATTATTTCATCTTAATGTTATTCAACGATGCTAACATCATCCCGGTAACGTTAGGCCTATTTTGGTCCTGAAGAGATCCCTCCTCCCTCTTCTCCTCCTCTCCTCATCCACACCCCAGTGAAATATTCCTTGCACAGTGCACGCGTTGCCTCGCACTGACAGGGCCGACCCAATCCGTGCATGACAGGCTTCACCACGCTGACCGACTTGTGCGCCATTGGGTGGGCGGTGTTTCATTGCGCATTTGTGCACACCGTTGCCCGGCAGGCCTTTCTGCTGGAGCGGCCCTGTGCTGCATTAATGGGAGGGGGGAGGAGGTAGGCCTGTTCATCCCATCACACTTAGCGGAAAAGGCATTTGACGGAGACCTGGTACTCTTGCAGCCCAGTTTTCCACCTCCATAGCCTGGCAGAGATGAGCAGCAGAGCAGCGACATCACCCTGTTGTTGTTATTTGGCAAAGCTGAGAGCACAGGGGAAAAAAGGAGGAATGGGTTACAGCTGATGGATCTGCCAGAGCTTCTGTTGAGCTGGCTGCTGGAAAATAGCGTCTCACACACATGCAGCTTTGTATCATATAAAGCTTTTGCATTTCTGAATGTTGCTGTGGTTTGTTTTCAAAATATGTCACATGAATATCATGTAAAACACAAAGCAGGTAAGGCTTGGATGGCTGTGACCTGCAGTCATTTGCAACATCTGACACTTGTGTAGCACAAATTGCAAGTCAAATCTGCAATCCACTCTTATGTTCCTGAAGCTAGAAAATAGTCCCCGTATGTGTATGTTTGTGCGTTTTTTTTCCTTCCCCCTTCTGTGATGCATTCTAGCAATGGCATTGGCCCAGCCCAAATCCTTTTGGAATAACTCCAACTGAATTTCACTGAACAACAAACACCTTGACTGAGATTTGTGGTGCACATGCTCTCTCCACCAGGTTTTTTTGTAGGATTAATTGAAACTGACTTTAGGTTTTGTCGAGCTCTTTTCACACGTGAACACACATGACATTGTCTGAAGTTGTTCTTTCTTACATGTCGCACACAGTGGGAGGAGTGCGTGCCGGTGCTGTGATTTCATTGCTGCAAGTACACCGTTAATTTAAGTGTGCTGCCTCTCTGGTACGCGCAGGAGGCATGACTTTACTTGCTAGCTGTGAACAAACCAGTCTTATCACATGAACTGTTCTTAAATCTGCGCATCTGGACGTCACACAGATTTTAGAGTAGAGAAGTAGGAGGTTATAGTCTGATGGGTGAATGTCTGGGAAAAGTTCGGGGCTGCTATGCATAAGGTAAGCTAGGCAGGGGTTTAATACAGTCAGCTAGCTTAATCAGCTCTTCCTAAGCATTAAATCGTGATTTAATTTGGATGACAGAATTGTTTTTGGACAGTACACAGAGGGAGGGGGTAATTCCGTCATTTAAGTATGACTGCAGCTGTCAGCCAGTGTTTTTGAACTGGATAGTGGCAAGATCTCGAATGACAAAACTAAATTTTTAGGGTTTGCCTTTATTTTGGTGCCCAAAAAGACTTTAAAAAAAGAGTTACATCAGCCTCATAATATGTTTAGTACTGTTGTTATGGAGGTTGTAACATGTGCTAGAAATCGTGACATGAAGAAGATTGAAAATAGATTAAAGTTATACATAAATATAACTTCAAGCAACTTAAAGAAGTCCAGACACTTTTCTTTGCAAGCTCCTTTGACTACGTTGACCTGGATGACTGAGAACATTCACAGACATATACATAAATATGTTCTCCAATCGTAGGCAGTATAAAAAATGGAGGTTGCCTCCCTATCGCAAAAATGAAGTCGGTGCGTAAGTGCCTTAAACCTGCAAGGCCCACTATATGGCGATAGCTGTGGTTGCAAAAAAGGACTTCTGGTCCTGTAGATGTCTGCGGGAAAATATCTTTTTACTTGACCTCCATAAATGTTTCTGAATTTATGGGCTCAGTCACTCATTTCAAATTGAACGGAATAAGTCTATTTTATAACTCTTGGTCAAGCCTGTGTTTTAAAATTAAGGACTGCCTGCTCATTGGCTATAAGTTGTCAGTCACTAGCCGCTCGGCTACTAAGATAAAGAAATGCTTATCTCAAGGCTTCAGTTGGAACCTCAGAATCTAGTGGGTGACATTATTGTAGCCACGTCCATCTTTTATACTGTCCACACCACCTAGTGGTCCTGCAATCCTGAAGTGGATAAGTAGAAAAAAAAGAATGGATGGATATATGCTATGTTGTTTATCTCTAGCTGGTTAACATGCTCCATATGGTAGCAATGGTATGAGATCATGTTAAAGCCTCGATAGAGTCCATCTGGAACACTTACTGTGGACAAAGATTTGCTTTGGCTCTGCTAATGAATACAGTCCTAAAGTGTGAATGGAGACCCATAATAAAGGTTTCTGAAGCCTGATTTTAATAAAATATAATATTCCCATATATTTATATATTGTCAATTTTCATTTATCGGCCATCATAAATGTCAATAAGGTCACATCAGCAAAAGGGTAATATCACCCAATGGTATTGGCTGGGCAGTCTTAGGACTGGCAGTCCAGTCTTATGCAAGCATATTTTGTGAGCTTATGTTCGTCTGACCTCTCGTATTTACACATGTACGTTAGGCATCGGTGTTCACAGTAGAGTACAAGGCTCTACTGCATCTTTGCTTTTGGGGATTACACGAGTCACTGGCAGCACCGAGCGATTCCTCTTATTGAGAGGAGCGTCACTTTGAATTTCTAGTTGTGGATGGCGAGGCCGGCCCTGAGGCGAGCCTCTATAAATGCACGCTCGGTGTGTGCAGCGAAATTTCTCCTTGTAATTATACACAGTGGGTGTGTTTGTTTGGCTGTTTTTGTTTTTTCGGTGCTGCAAGAAAAAGAAGACTGAATGAGATCTCGATTTACTTTGAATTATTATTTTTTGTTTGTTTCTTTGTGGTTGGCGGGGAGTGGAAGGCGACGGTGGCTGTAAACGTTTCATTAGAGCAGGGGACAAGTGGTTTTGGAAATGCTCTGATGCACCGAAGCACAAATTAACCTTGACATTTTGAGTTTAGTTCCTCAGGATTCAATGAATCATAATTACGTGTGCCAACCAGGGTTTGAGTGAAGCTGAGGCTTTTTTTCCCTGTGCTTGTCTGTGCCGCCTGCCTCGCTAACATCTGACCCAAAAACCTATGTGTGTGCCTGTGTGTGTTTGGGTCTGCACATGTGCACTTGATCCTCCACACTTGGCGATTGGTCAGGTTTCCCAGGCTGGCGAGTAGCTGCAGAGCATGACAGAGTGAGGAGTGTTGCAGCTGTGTGCACCGACAACAGCTGTCGGGACAGAGAAATAAAAACAGGAGAGGGAGTAGAGCGGTTGGGGAGAGAAAGACAGAAAAGATGAAATACGCAAGAGAGAAGATTTCACCATTGAGGTACCAAAGTGTTTTAATTTGCTTGTAGAAAATAAAGACGAGGGCCTCAGTGCATCACTCACACCGCTGTGCAAGCCACGTATTATATTGAACATTCCAGACGACAAGTTTGCCTCCACGCGATGGGGTTTCGAGTTTAGCGTAATGTGTAGGTTTCACTGGATTTCTTTGAAATGAAAAGCTGAAACATCTGCAAAAAACATGAAAAGAAACAAATGAATATGCAGAGGTCACAGTGTTTCTGTTTCCATTTAAACAGTGGGAGGTGAGGGAAAAGTTCAATCAAAGCTGAAGAGAGGGGCTGGAGGAAATTTTAAAACTCCGGTGTAAGGCTGCACTCAGCATGTGGGGCTGGGAATCCCCCTCTCTCTGAGGAAATGGTTTAACCCATTTATGACTTTCTGAGCTTTGAGTCTCGCTGCGCTTCTTTCCTTTACTCACTGTTTCAGGCTCACCGGCTCACTCCGTATTACAAAGTTGTAACAAAGTATCCGAGTCGAGTAAACGAATAAGCTTTTTGGCTTTACTCCCCAAAGATGAAGCTTGTTACCTCATTTGTAGAGTGAATGGAAATTTGTGAGGAAGCAGTGAAACAGCGGAAGTCATCAGCATAGTGAGGAGAAGTTGATGGCTGTGCTCTGATGGCTAGATTAGAAAAACCACAGCCCTGTTCCTGTTGTTCTGTCATGTATCCACACGATGTATATCAGAGGTTTCAGATTTATAAAAATTCTGCAATAATATGAGATTTAAAGTGGAGTAGGAGACCACACTGTGGATCATGTTCAGCTTATTATCAACATGCTAGAGGGAGTACAAAATATCAGTTGAAATAACATAATTTCCACAAATGTGGAAAGCCTGGAAATATCCAGTTTTTACATGAGCAATTAGAATTTATACTCTTTAAGGCCTTTACACACCCTTAAGTATTTATTAAAAAGTACAGATGGGCCACAAGATTAAAATGCCCGACAGGCACAGTGGGTAACTTGGCTCATCTTGTTATGGTGCCGTGTTCTGCTGGGAAACCTGGCATTCATGCAGGTGCCACCTTAAGTCATAAATCAAAAAGCAAATTAAACACCCCGCCTCAGTGTGCCTCAAAAATACTGCAAAAACTGCAGGAGGTATACACCATGCAAATGGAGCAGGATACGCTGGGACAAGCCTTATCCATGGAAGACCCGCCCAGCATCCCAACCTCAGAGGATCCAGTGCCCATGAGCCTGGTGTCAGCAGACAGCACAGGATGGATCATCACCACCTCGATGGGTCAGAGCTTATTTACAGGCATTTAGGGGACCTGCACACTGTTGGACAGGTGTGAGTTAAAAAAAAAAGTATTTATTTTTTTTATTTTAATTTTTTATTGTTGTGGCTGATCATTGGAAAATGAGTGAAAACCTAAGGTAATTAGACTTTTATGTTAAAAAAAGACTTGAACTCTAAGTGAATGATTAGAAAGAGATGTGAATAAAATGAAAGCCAGATTGCACAGCAGGCTGTTCTCCTCGTATCAGAGGTGGAATATGTACCGCCTCACCCTGGTGCAGTGTTTTGTAATCATCGTTCTCTAACCTGCCATTTCAGTGGTATGTGAGGATTTTATCTGTAGTGCTTCCAATATATAGTGTACCAGTGGAACTCCAGTGCCAGATATTCTGTGCAGCTAACAAGACCAAGTGTTCCCTGTATTCTGTTTTTGGACGTAGAAGCATCAGCACTACGATTCTCGATTTCACCTGCATCTCATGACCACGTTATGGGGAAAGATGAAACGCATTTAAAGTTATAACATTGATTTATTCCCCAGTAGGAACCATCATGAATGCTGCTACTTGTTTATAATTTGGTTTATTTCACAGGAAGCCAGTGAAAAGAACCAAGTGTAGATGTGATGACACCTTTAGATCTGATTAAATGTTAGGTTGCAGCAATTTTAACAGCTGCAAAAATCAATCCTTTTTTTGATTTGTTGCATTTTGATAATAAAGTCTCTCTGGAGTTTAAGGTAATGCCTGCAAAATGTGCAATACTGTGATATAAAACACTAAATCATCTCACGGCTGAAAGTAAAACAAAAAATCTGTTTAGATAGAACAGATAATAAACCTCCTGTCAAAGCAGTTTCACTTCTTGTGCAAGTCTTCATCCTGACTTTCTAACAGGAAAGATGCTTGTTTTTCTCCTTGCTGATAAAGTGAAGCTGGGTGTGGCTCTCTATCAGCTGCCTGTCATCTGCTGGGTAGAGCACCATTACTGCAAGTGTCTCAGAGGAGATGCACCTCAGCGTATGACCGAATGCATAGCTGATCTGTCAGATACATGGACGTCTAAGTACTCAGGCTCTGTTTCAGGTTTCCTTCAACCTGCTGCAAGTCTACATCAGCATCTGCATCT